>NW_009730509.1:0-201 GCF_000703405.1 Apaloderma vittatum
CTCCTTCCTCTAGGCGCAAGCTGCACTTTCGCCGGCTTCAATGAAACTGGCAGCGATGATCAAGAAGATGTGTCCCAGCGAGGCCGAGCTGAGCATCCCCGCCAAGAACTGCTACCGCATGGTCATCCTGGGCTCGTCCAAGGTGGGCAAGACGGCCATCGTCTCGCGCTTTCTCACCGGCCGCTTCCCAGAGCAGGACCG
>NW_009730509.1:318-885 GCF_000703405.1 Apaloderma vittatum
CAGGTACTTGGCTGGGGAGCGCCAGGAGGAAGGGGGGGATTCCCTTGCCAGATTTGAGGTGTTCTTGCCCGGCTCAGGATGTTTCACCAGTTCCAGGAGGAGGGAAGTGGGATTTTGTGTGTACATGGGGTGCACGGGAGGATGGGGGACCCAGGTGCTGCCCCATCCTTCCCTCCCCAGGTCTCTAAATTGCTTAGGCAGTTGGTCTCAGCATGTTCCCATCGCTGCAGCCATCTCAAGTTCCCTCTTTGTCCCCAGGAGACGTGTTCATCCTTGTCTTCAGCCTGGACAACCGGGACTCCTTTGAGGAGGTGCAGCGCCTGAAGCAACAAATCCTGGAGACCAAGTCGTGCCTGAAGAACAAAACTAAGGAGAACATAGAAGTGCCCCTGGTCATCTGCGGCAACAAGGGCGACAGAGACTTTTACCGGGAGGTGCAACCCCGGGAGATCGAGCAGCTGGTGGGAGGGGACCCCAAAAAATGTGCCTACTTCGAGATCTCGGCCAAGAAGAACAGCAGCCTGGACCAGATGTTCCAGGCACTCTTCGCCATGGCCAAGCTGCCCA
>NW_009730509.1:954-1296 GCF_000703405.1 Apaloderma vittatum
CTTCGCCATGGCCAAGCTGCCCAGCGAGATGAGCCCCGACCTGCACCGCAAGGTCTCGGTCCAGTACTGCGACATCCTGCATAAGAAGGCGCTGAAAGGCAAAAAGCTGCTGAAAGAGGGGGGCCGGGGCAGCACGGAGGAGGCGTACGGCGTCGTGGCCCCCTCCCTCCGCCGGGCGACCCAGCGTCCACAGCGACCTCATGTACATCCGGGAGAAAGCCATCGGCGGTGGGCACGGCAAGGAGAAGGACCGCTGCGTGATCAGCTAGGAACCCCCCCGAGCTCCGCGGGAGGGAAGGAAGGAAGGAAAGAAGGGAGGGTGGAGAGATGCTTGTTTCCGAA
>NW_009730509.1:1350-1577 GCF_000703405.1 Apaloderma vittatum
CGCCTCTTCTCCAGCCTCCCTCTTCCCGAGAGGTTGCTTTCATAGGCTCCCTCCCTCCCCAGGGCTGAATTTTGGGAGCGAGGGATGCGAAGCGGGACGCTTTGGAGGGCAGGATGGGAAAGGGCGAGCTGCTGGGCGGCCAGGTGGGAAGGATGAACGTGGAGGGCACAGACCTCGGCAGGGCTTTCCTTCCCAAACCACCCAGCCTTGGGCATTGCCTCCAGTAG
>NW_009730509.1:1606-8776 GCF_000703405.1 Apaloderma vittatum
TTGCGGGTTTGGGGTTGGGTGGTTTCTTTTTTTTGTCGTTGTTGGTTTGTTGTTTTGGTTTTTTTTTTAACTTGAGAAGCTGTGCGCGGATTCTGGCTCTGTGTGGTGTGTTCGTCTGTGTCTCCAAAACACGTGCAGAAGACACTCCTAAGCTGTCGCAAAGACGTGGCAGAGTTACAGCCCCGATGGACCAAAAAAAAAACCTGACTCTTGTTTACATTTGTCTTGTCTGATTTGCAAGATTTGGGGAGGGCGGGGGGGAGCGGGAAGGGTTTTTTAAATAAGAAGATAATAGGCACTTTATGTAGGTATTGCTTGTCATTGACATGAACAAAAAAAAAATCTTCAAGTGTTTCTACTGTGGGTGAAACTTGATGTTTTATTTTTTCTACAAATTAATAAAACCTTTTTAAAGCGATACCCGCGGGTTTGTCTTTGCTTCCTCGCCCGGCCCCGTAGCAAACCCAAATCCTGTTAAACCAAGACCTGAGCCCAGCTCCGAGACGCTAAAAACAGCCTCTCGCCTTGATCCCTTTATTTCCCCATTTTCTCCCGACTCCCAGTGCAAAGGTTTCCGTCTCTGCAAGCAGACGATTTCTTGCCACACCGGGTAGCGAGGGGCCACGCAGAGATTGAGTTACTCAAACGGGTCAGCAAGCCAAGACTCTTTCCTCACTTCACTAACGCCGAGTGACGATCCCGCCAGGCCCATGACACACAGGGCATTGGCATCTCATTCACTGCAGAAACCCAGCAAACTGACATCACTTCGTTATAAAGAGCTGATTGTGTTTCATGCTTTTTCCCCCCCCCCTCCGGTTAACTAAGCACACTTTAATGATGTCAACAGAGAGTGACTCATTTGTGCCCTGTCCAGAATATTGTTTTTATTTTGCAATATGAGTAAAGGAAGTACTTTGCTTGAAAGGTCACCTTTGCATCTGATGGTTTTTAATCTCTTCTTAATAACAAGTTGCAGTAACCATTGCTAGAAGTGAAAGGGAAAGGGAAAAGCTCTTCAAAGAACAGTTCTCCCCAGCTCCAGCTTCTGTTTCGGCTCATTTTCAGCCCCCGTTCCTCCCGTAAATGGCAGAACAAGCCTACTTTTAATACATATTAATGGCAGAAAAACTCTGTTGAAGCCACAAAACTAAGGTGGGTGAGCGAGACTGCAAACCAAACCGCTCCGGTTTCGTTTCAAACTTGGATTCAGGTTGACAGAGTTAACTTGTTCCTGCACTGAGCGCCAGACATTTCTTTGGAAACACATTATTTCTTCCAGCTCTGCATATGCCCTGATTTCACAGGAACAGCAGCTGGCAAAAAAAAGGGAAACCACAGACCAGGCATGAGACACAAGAATTTATTGAGCTGGGGTGGCTGGCAGAAAGGTAATTTCAGTAATGAAGAGTGTACATTGTGCTCTGTTTGTCTTGGTGTTCTGCTTTACACAGCGTTTACACACTGGCACCTGCCCAAAGAAAGTACTAGTAAAGTATTCCAGCAGGGACAGAGCAATCCCTCGGCTACAGGTGAGTCGCAACCAGCCAGCTCCCAGCGAGCAGAATTCCTTGCCTTTTTGGTTCGGGAAAGGAAAACCCTGCCCAAACCGACCTCGCTTGTCTTCTTTGGAAGGCGTGAGTGCTACCTGCCCTCGCTGCTGGTTCTCAGTAGACACTATATTGGTTTTTCACCTCTTCTGCTACCGACCCGCACCATCTCTCGCCATTAACTCAGAGATTCGAGATTCCGTCCTGTCTTGGTTAGGTTGGTGAGATGTGGCGCTACCAGGTCACCATCTGCCACCGTCAACCAGAGCGAGCAGCAGGCCAGAGGGCAGGGAGCCCCGGGATCCGCCTCGCTGCGACACAGCGATCCAGAGCTCTCCACCTGCCGCCGGCAAATGTTCGAGCTGCTCAAATGCTTGTGTTAGTGGGAAACCCCTGGAGCACTTTGGATGTGGAACTGACCCATCCTGTTGAGCCTGATTTCTGTCACGTATGGAATAAGAAAAAGCTCTTGTCGTTTATGCCCTTTGATTTGATTCTGCTTGCCTTTCCTCTGCTTTAAAAGCAAGATGCTCGACGACGTGCAGACGAGCTGCCTCACCCAAGATTTATGGACCCGAAGCCTATCAAAATCCACTGCCCTGGCAGTTCCTGCTTTGCTGTCCTGGAACATCCCGCTTCCAAAAAAGCCATGTGGGGACACAGGAGCTGGACCCAGGACACGCAGGTCCTCTGCGCTGTCAAAGTCCTGCCCCTGCTCAGCCCCATCCACCCAAAGAATACACAAGAGGGACAGTTTGGAATTTCTAAATCTTTACTCAGACACAGCCATCACTTGTTTGAGGAGAGAGAAATGTGAACATAATTGAAAGCAATCTCTCCTCTTTCGACACACACAGACTGCAAAGCGCCCCGGAGACCCGTTCCCGGAGCAGGGCCAAAGAGTCCACACTTCCCTCTTATACTCCCTTTTGTAGTTTGGCCACTTTTAAGTGGGGAAAAAAAAAAAAGGCAGAAAATGCTCCCTTTTTCTTGTTGAAGTTAACCAGCAGGTACTTTGACCCCTGGCGAGGGGAAAACGTAACGTCTCCTGCTTGTCTGAATGTAAAAAAAAAAACAAACCCTCACCCCACCCCAAGAGAAAACAGAAGAGATGGATATATAAATGCACAGTCCAAATGGATAAATAAATGCACAGTCCTACAGCAGATCAAAGTGACTGTACTGCTGCAATCATCACCCGGGAGGAACGCAGTGTTCTGGTGCAGCGTCGCACGCCTGCGAGCCGCACGGACACAACTTCAGTGCAACGGCACCAAAAAAGCGTAAAAGAAAGAAAAGTAAACTTCCGCCACCTCTTTCTCTCCTGTTCGGCCAGGAGAGGAGGTATCTCGGAGTCAGAGAGCAGAGCCCTGTCCTTCCTACTCCTTGGGGATTTCAAACATGCAGAGGCTCTTGTACTTCTGCAGCAGTTCGTTTTTGGTCTGGACCTGCTCCCGCAGGTTCTGCAGCTGCTGCTGCTGCTGCTCCGGGCTCACACCGATGCCGGGCATGGAGCTGATCAGCTTCCTCATCTCCTGGAACTTGTTCTTGAGCTCATTCAGGACCTGGTGAACATCCTGGTTGTCCTTGTCCATGCTGCGGGGGAGAGAAAATTGAGACCCTGTTCAAAATCTCCTCTTGGAAAGGGAACAACCTGCTGGGGCGACTGTAGTTTTGAGTGCAACCAGAGCTTAAACTAGAATTCAGCGGGAAGCTTTTGCTCTTGCAAAAAGCTGCAACACATGCACACATGTTATTCACCTATCTCCATAAAATACATACACAGACCGTGTAGCCTCTGAGGCAATTCCTGCTAATTTCCAGCACAAAATCCAGTTACCCCAGGAGCCATCAGTGGGGTTAGGAGCCGATCTGCAGCTTTAACACATTACCAAGGTGCAGGTTAAATTCCCCCTTTGTTTGAACTCCCATACCTCTCTTTGGGGAAGGTAAGATTACATATGCGTGTTGTGTGTAGGCACCTGGAAAAAAAAGATCTCGGTCTCACCCGTGACCTGTTGCTGCTGTAATAGAAAAAAAAATCAATGCAGTCAAACAGCTTGACAGCAGAAAACAGAAACTGTTCCCCAAAGCATCAGAGAGTATCTAATAGCAGAGAAAACAGTACTTTGGAGCTTTAAAATGGCTCTCTGGGGATAGATACCTAATAAAAGAGAAGCGACGGCTTATTTTTTAATTTTTTTTTAAGAGCAGCACAAGCTGCTCTGTGCTTTTCAAGGATCAGCGTTGTCTGGGGCAGCATCTGCCCTCAAACCTTCATTAGTATCTGCAACAGCTTTGTTAGCACCAGCGAGAAGTTTTACCAATTCCAGGCAAATGCAAGTCGCCGCTTCCAAGGTGCCTGTTTAATAATGAGAGCGAGATTCTAATGATTTTTGAAAACCAGGAGCCTGTTCAATAGCCCGACCTAAAAATAAATCTGCTTGGCATGACCGGGGCTGAGAGGTGCTCGATCATCACTTTGGGGAATCGTGACACGGCTGAGAGCAAAACTTTTAACCAGATGGCCGCCGTTCGTTTCAAAAGCCTGTTGGAACAAAATATTCATTATTCCCTTCTAAATAAAACTGCAGCTGGTACTATAATGCATCCCCATTATGCGGGCGTCCACGGTCAGGTCAGCAGTGGAAAAACACAGACACACAGACACACAGACACACAGACACACACAGCCCCACAGCGCGTCTGGAGAAGGATGGGTTGATGCCGCCTAGAGTCTTGTTCCTTACGCAGAAAACCGTCGGCTGCCTGTCCAGCTGGTTGACCCAAAAGAGTAATTATTTCAGGTTGGGTTGCTGTTGTGTTTGGTTTTTTTCTGATGGGTCGTTTCCCCGCTGGATCAAGTGACTCCCTCTCTGAGGGCGCAGACAGGCGGGGGTGAGGAGGCGTGGGAAGAGACTGCGGGTGCCTGCGGAAACACGGGACGCAACGCCACGTCCAGCCCCAGCCCACGCAGAGGGGCCGCACCTAAGACCTGCCCTAAGGCAGAGCATTCCTCATCGCACCTGCCCAACCCACCGCTGGCTCGGCCACGTGCTGGGACCTCAGCAGCGATGCCATTTGACCATATCAGGTTGAAAATACCAACAAACCCCGGTCGAGAAAACTTTCTTTGGAAGCAAATAACGGCAGAGAACACGTGTCCTTGAACGTAAGCAAATTTATGGGACACATCCTCGCTCCCGAGTGCAGAGTCACCTTGGAGATGCGTCTTTGTGGCTGAATCAGTGTCAAAACAGCAGGGCTGGGCTCTGCGACTCGCGGCAGTGTTAAAGGATAATACGTTTGCCATCTGTCAGTGACATCAGGCAACATGTCCCCCCACTTGCATCTGCGGTCGCACCCGTCTGCAGCACCACTCGCCGTACCTGCGTCTACTCGAGTCACAGAAGAAAAGCTGTGAGTGAAGCTGAGAGGTAGCTGGGGAGCAGGAGTGGGTGGCTCAGCGGGGCTGGCCTCAAAATACCCCAGAAACTGTCACCTGTGGGTCACTGTGACCTGCTCAGTGACATATAGGAATGTGGGAGGTCTCAGCTCACGGATACTGCCCGCTTGTGTCTGTGCACCAGGCAATGGGCTTAGCCTCGCTTCGGAGGTCTGGACAGATGGGGCAGAACCAAGGTTGGAGGCAACCGCCCACCCCCAGCACAGCGGAAAAACTGAGGGAAATCAAAGGGTTTGCGTTCTCACAACACCCATTCTGTACCCGGAGCAGTGTGCCAGGGGGTCTTCGGTTGTTCCTTGCCACGGTTTGGCCAGCAGAGCCACTAAGGGTGAACCCCTCTCACGTTTCAGACACATCGGTGTGAGTGAAAAGCAGGCAGGACACAAACCTGCCTCAGCTCCTAAATAAGCTCAGAGGGAAGGGGTAGCCAAGCCCCACGACCAGTAACGAGGGAATTCAGGCTCCCCACGCTCTCTGTCCCATCCCGCAGCGTGCCCAGGCGAGAGCACGGACCTGGCCCGGCTGGATTTCCACAGCAGAGCCATGCCCACACCGGGACCTCAGGCAAGCACCTCTGAAGGGGTTATCCTGGGCCAGAAACATCGCAGCAATCAGGACCCTTGTACAGTACCTTTTAGCCCTACAGTCTTGAGCCGGGAGAAGTACAATTTATCCCGTAGCACTGCGGAAGCCATCCTCCTTTTTACAACTCCCCAGAAATAGGTGCGTTCCTGCCCCAGCACTGCCTGTACCCTCCGGGGCTGTTATCAGCCGAACGGTGGAGTTATCTGGAGCAATAACCCAGCCCGAGTTCAACGCTCCTGCTCCTCGGGGTCACCGATGGGGCAGCGTAGCTGGGCCACGTATGGTCCAGGTGACCCAAACACCACCCAGGTGTGACTTAGAAGATACACTCAGGGCTGCGCCACCTCCCTCTGACAACTCTTCCTAAGAACTCCAGGTGGGAGAAAAAAAAAGGGCAAAGGAGATGCTGGGAGGTTGGAGAGCATCACTAAAGGAGTGGCCTCATTGCACTGCTACCCATCCTTCTCCATCGTCCTTCTCTGTTGCCCATTGTCCTTCTCCCCATCCAGGGCATCCTGCTCGTCACCCACAGCACCTCAGGGATGTTGAGGGCATCATTAGAGGGGGATCTCCTTGCCCCACTCCCTACCCAGAGCATCCTGAGGATGGGAAAGCGTCATTAAAGGGGGATCTCATAGCCCCCCTCCCCATCCAGGGCACGCCTGACGGGGCTAGGGTGGGAGAACATAGTTATCAACGACCTGGACGTAGGGATAGAGGCCACCCGCAGCAGGGTTGCTGCAGACACAAAACTGGGAGGGATGGCTCACACACCAGAGGGCGTGACCTGGACAAGGCTGGAGAGTTGGGCAGGGAGGAACCTTCTGAAATTCAAGAAGGGCGAGCGCAGAGCACTGCACCTGGGGAGGAACAGGTCAGAGACTGACCCGCTGCAAAGCAGCTCTGTGGAAAAACACCTGGTGGTCCACAGGATGCCCGTGAGCCAGCAATGTGCCCTTGTGGCCAAGGAAACTGAGGTGCATCATGAAGAGTCAAGGTCAAGAGAGGTGAGCCTCCCGCTCCGCTCTGCCCCGAGGCCACATCTGGAGTCATAAAATCATAGAATGGCCCAGGCTGGAAGGGACCTTAGAGATCATCTAGAGTCCAACCTCTCTGTTTTGGGCAGGGATGCCACCAGTCCTCTGTCTCCAGTTCTGGGTTTTCCCAGCAAGAAGGGCAGGGAGCTGCTGGAGATGGCACAAAACGGGGCTGTGGAGATGACGAGGAGACCGGAACATCTCTCATAGGAAGGAAGGCTGAGGGACTTGGCACTTTTTAGACTGAGCAGGGATCTGATCAGTGCTTATAAAAACTTGTAAGGGTGGGTGTCAAGAAGACGGGGTCGGCGCTTTCGCAGCGGTGCCCAGCGACAGGACAAGAGGCAAGGGGCAAAAACCTGAGAAAAGGAAAGTCCATCTAAACACGAGGAAGAGCTGCTTCGCCGAGAGGATGGCGGAGCCCTGGCACAGGCTGGGAGAGTTTCTGGAGACTTTTAACACCTGCCCCAACGCGTTCCTGCTCTGGGTGACCCCTCTCTTGCAGGGGACAAGACACCTCCAGAAATCCTTG
>NW_009730510.1:0-13692 GCF_000703405.1 Apaloderma vittatum
GAGCACTGGAACAAGCTGCCCAGGGAGGTTGGGGACTCGACTTCTCTGGAGACATTCAAAACCTGCCTGGACACGTTTCTCTGCAATCTACTGTAGGTGATCCTGCTCTGGCGGGGAGGCTGGACTACATGATCTTTTGAGGTCCCTTCCAGTCCCCAACATTCTGTGATTCTGTGTTAACTACTTGAACTTGTTCTTTTCAGTTGGTCTCTCAAAAGCTGAGCCTTGTTGCAAAGCAAAGGAATCCTCATGTCCCTCCAACAGCAGCACCCAATGCAGGATGGAATAAAACTTTGCTGTTGGAGAAATAAGAACGTTGAGGATTGTAAGATTCTCTGGATCGTTAACGAACTCACAGAACAGCTTTGAGCAGAGGCAAATCAGGAATATCCACACCAAAATACAAGATGTTAAGAGGGTTCAACTAAGATGACACAGGGATAACCGCAAGGTTCTGGTCTGAATTAGGTAGACAAGAACTTGCAGCTCCCTGCCTCCTATGACGGGGGAGTACTCAGCTGTGCATTCCAGCAAGATTCACTGTGTGTTGAAAGCAAAGCCAAGAGCTTTGTCCACTTTGATAAAAAACTCAACCCCCCTCAGTTTTTGCACAAATAGGAACCATCTGCAATTCTGAGAGGTTTTTGTCTAGGTGAAATTACAAACAAAGAGCCTTTAGGGCTGATCCTGGAAAGAAAAGCAAAAAAAGGAAATGTCTTTAAATATCTGACTTAAGAAACATGCCCAATCAGTCTTTCTGTTGGGCCAAGCTGGAATTCCTACCTCAAAATCTGAGGAAAACAGCTTTGGACAGTTAAAATAAGGCATTAAGAAGTCATTAGATTCATCTTTGAACCTTAACAGAAGTGACTGAACACTTGTACTGACAGTTCTTCTTGGCCAGAGTCAAGAGTTTATACATTGAGGAACTGGATCTGGGCTGCAAGTATCTTGCCTAAAGAACCCTCCAACTTGACCTGGTTGACCCTCCAACTTGACCTGGTAGGTATGTAGAAAACAAAACATTTCAAATTCTTTTAAACTGAGTCTTAGGTCCCTTCTTCATTTTTTACAGGTTAAGTCAGGTTAAGGGTACAGGTATCCAAATTAAGTAGCAATGCCACACTTACAAGAACACTACAAACACTACAAAACTCCGCTCAAAGAAAAACAAAAGCAAACCCAGGTTTTTATCACAGTCGCAAAGAATGCATCTGGTGGCAAGCTGGAATTGTGAAACAGTTTGGAATGGTAATCAACAAAAATAAAAGCAAAAAAGTCACAAGACATAATTCTGAGAACTATTTCAAGAGTATCGCTAGACTACAGGTGGAAGACTTGCAATGCTACTGTGTAATTACTACCAGGTAATACTTGCTGCTATACATACATATGGAAAAAATAGATGTTGGAACTCTAAACAGTGCAAGACACTAAATAAAAACAGTTAAATTAAGGAAGCCAAATATTTTCCTGAAATGCAAAATAGCAAAGGATGAGCAGTTTCTGCAAGGAAGCAGCATGTATATCACATGAAAAATCACACAGAAGTCATAAAAAAAGCACGAGGGACACAAAATAGGAAAACTGTGCGGATGATGAACAGAAAACAAGTGTAAGCGATGAAAGGTTGCAATACAAAACCAGAATATACACTATTTATAGCATTCAAGCCCTGAATATCGAGCAGTCAGGTTTCCCCCTATTTACGTGATAAGCGATAATCTTAGGGCATTTCACAGCGCGGAGGGCGTTAAGCTTCCTGTGACAGATTTGAGAGTGGGTCTTGTCAATAAGGAATTTTCACTTGTAAATCTTCACGCGCAGGGCAGGAAGCCCGGAACGAATCCTGAGGCTGACACAGCAGCTCTTCTGCTTCCAGCCCGACCTATTCCAGCACGGCCACGGCAAGGAAGGGTATTCAGCAATGGAAAATAACAATAGGAAGGTCATGAAGAGAAGGCTTACACAGAAAGCTTTTAAAAACTGTAGGAAACGCCATCCGATTCAGAAAATGTAGGAGTAGAAGGAAACAGACACTTACTCTAAAGAATACAAGCTAAAAAGGGTGTAACTTCTGACAGTTAATATTAGACCAAATTCTAACATAAGAAAATGCAGTAAAAATCTATTAAACTGCCCCTTTACACGGCAATTATATTTTGCTTGAACTTCCCACTGTGTACCAATGAACAGGTAGTATTGGTTGGGTTCATAAATTACCTTCCAGCTTGGGGTCCATTTATCAACACAAGAAAACAACACGAAAATTCTATTTAATTTTCATTTAATTAAATTAACATACTAGTTCAGTGGACCTCTATTCTGATTAGATGCTATTATGTGCCTCTCAAAGGATTTATTTTTGACTCAGTCTACTTAGCATGATGCTCAAGATGCCTGGTTCGGCTGCATCATACTGGAAAACGTAGCATGAGTTTTTGTTCATCAAGCAATCATTTCAAAATTTTTTGTTTTCACTCAGTGTCTTAAGACACTGATTGCAATCTGTGTCATACCCCCATACGAATTAAAGAAGTGTATTAATTAATTAGAAATGCGTTTTTTTTCTTAGGCTATTAGAGTTGGCAATACACAGAGCAGTCACGGTGCACAGCTGCAGGGGAGTGCTATATGGAACTGTGTGTGACCTCAAATTGGAAATAATGCAATTAGGTACAATATCACTGATGACAAATGACCTGTGGTTTGGGACTACTAAGGATATATTAATTTACTAACTCATAAAATACTGTATAAGCATGAGCAGTTTCATAAATAAACTGCTACATCTTGGGTTTATTTAGCACTTTTTCAGTAACATGAAATCTGACACGAGCAATTTCAAAAATCACAAATGTGATGGAAGTTTAAACACAAAGAATTGCTCGCTGAATTGAATATAGAGTATTATAAAATTGAAAGAGGAGAAGACAGGTGAAGAAAATACATGTGCATTTTCCCACTTGGCAGTCTTCATGGAAACGTGTACGGAGTTATATGCTTAAATACATTCCAAAACTGTTTTCTGAAATACAGGTACAGTTCCCACGTCTATCTTGTGGTTTTCTCATGAGCATGTTACAGCTTTTTAACAAGGGTAATGGGTGCAGGTGGCCTATGCTTCTAAGTCACAATTAAGGAACTTTTAAGAAAAAGTCTGATCCATCTAAAAATGGAGTTCTTTTGCAACACTGCCAAGATAGGAATATGTTTTACATACTTCTTTGACGGTATCCGTGAACGGAAGCACACCGTTAATTTGGGGCTATTTGATGCTGTTGAGTCATGGGCTGGACTTGATGATCTCAGAAGTCTTTTCCAGTCTCAACAATTCTGTGATTCTGTGATTCTCCCAGTACCTTTTCCTGCTGCCTTTCAGTTCTGCTTTTCTTATGTTTCACCACTCTCTCTTTTAAGTTATTTTCCTGAATATTCCTGTTTCCTTCTATCTAACTTCGGAGTCATGCAGTTGTTACAACTTCCTTCTCTGCCTTAAACCTGTTGCTCAAAGAGAAAACCTTAAAGGCATGCCTGATAAACTTCAGTCAAGCCCAAAACACATTAAAAATCTTTTTTATCTCATCAGAGGTTCCTTAGTGCACTGAATTTACTGTTGACTATAAAACCAGAGGGTGCTAGCCCACAATGAAGGCTGTGTGCACAGCTAACCCAGGCTGCTTTAGGCAACACTAGCAATGTAAATAGTGAAAAAAATAAAGTGTCCCGTGAAACAGTGCTCTCAGGGAGGCACTGATCTTTGGAGGCTGGATTTCTGCATAGCAGCAGCATCCAAAGTCTTAATTGAGATCCAAACTTGTAGCCGTGTCATCGTAGGCAAATAACAAAATGAAAATCAGATTGTCCTCATATAATTAAGAGCAAATGCAAAAAAAAAAAAGGGAGGGCTAGTGACTAATGTACTGCCAAGCCACTAAAACAGATGAAAAATAAACAGCACAGTTATAAAAGCAATGGAAACTTCAGCTGTGCACGCAAGGGAGCGAGAGACAAAAGAAACATCCCATGCCAACGCGTCCCGTGGCACATGTAAGTGCAGCTATAAAGGCCAACTTCCCTAAGGAAGGTCCTAGCTTCGTGTAGTATGTCCTCGAGAGATCCATTCCAGAAATGGGGGAAAAAAGAAAAAAAAAGTGACAGTTTCTATTGCATAACACTTCTGCATTGGCGAATACAGATATTATTTTAGGGACTAACTTTTAAAAGTTTTACCAAGACTAGCATACTTAAATTAGTCAACCCAAAAGTAGGAAAAAATGATCGCTAAGTAGTTCATTATGTACTGAAAATGCTAAATAAAATTAAATCTAAATAGTTGCCATATCCCAAGAGAAAAAATGTGTAGAAGCTTGATAATTTGATGTTCAACTTCCACAATACATTTTATGCAAAAGTATTTGATTATACAACTTAGTTTTCCTCTTTCATTTCCAGCTATGATCTCATTGCTTTTAATAGCTTCTTTTATAGGTTCAGCAAGAAGTTTTATTTTTTCCATACACTTTATGAACTGATAGAAAGAGCAATTAAATTGGATTGATGCTGATTTGCCCATATGGTTGGATTTAGACCAGTCACAGAAAAATTTTCATAGTGATACTAATAACTAAGCGACAAGATAACACTGACAGCAAACGTATCCCCCAAAAGCTGTCAATGCTCTGCATCTGCTTGCACATTTCAAAAACAGAAAGGGTATGTAACTGCATTATTCAAGCTTATGGTTTGCACCGATTTCAATATGCCAATATTTTAAAGCCCTCAACAACCTGCAAATAATGACCTGCAAAATAGCTACAAGCAAGAAGAGGAATCAGGAAAGAAGTTTTAGATTAGATTTCCCTTTGTATTTGCCAAACAAGCCTGTAAATTGTACTACTTATGAATGGGAGAGAGCAAAGTAATCCCTATTTTTTTTATTATTTTCAATTTTCATATGTGAGACTTTTTTTTGTTTTATTTTGTTTTGTTTTAAATAGAGTTATTGAGAGCTCACGATAAACACCCTAGTACTCTAATTCATTATTACAACCTAAAAAAGAATTTATTTAAAACAATTAGTAACAGATGCCTGAGCTGGAAAAATATTCTCTCATACGTGAAATTACACATCATCCAAAATAGTTTTAATTCTGTGTTTAAAATGAAGCTTCAGCTTACAATTCACTGCTCGCATTTTCTTGTCTTAATTAGACCACTGATGGGATTTTGCATAAGTCACCATGTCTAATACTCCTTGTACACATTTTGATGTTGGAGATCAGCAAATTGAGATGTTTTAGCGCTGTGTTTTGCAAATGAAGTGTTCTATGTTATTACCCAAGAGTTCAGAATGACTGATTCCTTTCATAGAAGTAAATCTGTCAGAAAAGTCACATATTGCAGTCCAGCCTGGTATGTCTCACTTGTCTCGAGCATTGCCTACATAAAGTACAAGACAGAATATTTTCCAAACATTTTGGAAGTAAAAAGAGGATCTGAATTTTAAGTCTTGATACATTTACATTTGACCCTGAGTATGAATTCCAGCAATGGTTCTATGTATGTTTATTTAGTTAATAAGCCTATTTTAAATCACAATACCAAATCAGAAAAGTTTATGTTAAATGACAATCTGAATGTATCCACTTAGAGCTGAAGCATGAAGAGACTAGATTATTTTTTTTTAATTTTGCAATGAACCAAATGTTTAAAACTATATACATACTAATTATCTATGCAGAAGTTGAAGATGCTTGCATTTTATATTGTTTTTTTTTGATACTGAAGTGAGCATAGGAGTTGCAATCGGGTCCAGTACGTGAGAAAATGCTCTGGGAACCTGAAGACGTGAGCTTCAGCTTTTCAGAAAAAGCAAAAATGGTGCACTTTTTTAAAAAGAAAAAACAAAAGATGACCACAACAGTGTCGAGGGTCAGTGAAATAATACAAGAAGAACCGATCTTCAAATTTCTGAAGGTATTTTCCACCCTTATTTCATTAAAAATTAATGGAAAGACTAATGTGTCTAGAATAATTAAGGACACAAAAATCAACCAGCTTCAAGAGGGAAGAAGCAGGAGTAAAGAAACAATAGACCCGCAGTGCATACAGATGATACCATGCTTCCAAAGCTACTGGCAAGTGGGAAAGACATTATGTCCTAGACCAGTGTACTAACAAATAAAGGGTGACAGCGACGTCACTCGGCGTCTGTACCAGCACTGTTTCCCACTACAGGTGCAATAAATACTACAAACCCTAACTCTTCTCTTGTGGGGAAGGAAAATACAGACCCAGTGCCTGAAATCACGCCCGTTTAGACTGCTTGGCTTGCGGTCTCCATTCCGCAGGGATGGGGACCGACGGAGGAGAGGACATAGCGCACGACATGGTTTCACTGTTGGCATTTGTCACGTTCTGTGAGCTGACACCACCTTGCGTTTCTTTACGTATATATTTGCTTAATCGAGTTGCTAGTGTTGACAGCTGCAATTGCTGATATGAGGGTTTCTGAGCCCGGGCATTAATCCCTATAGGCAGAGCACAGCCAGCAACGCCTACAGATGGAAAGCCCTTTCAGTGCATCCGGCAGGGGCTGGGAAAGGACAATGAGTGTGTAAACAGCCACAAACAGAACGGAAATGTAAGATAAAAAATCTAAAGTGCTATTTAAGCATAATCAGAAGCAACTCTATAACAATCTGTGGTTGGCTCCTGCAGTGGAACATTTCTTTATAATAATAACTGGGATGGCAGTTAATGGCACGTGTACTTTTATCATATTGGTATCAAGTATCAGGTCTTAAACTTTCCATCGAACATTAAGCGATCCCTCCTCTTTGACCTCAGCACACAGAGTAACATCAAACTCGACCGGTAGACGAGGAGTTAGAGCTGTATCAAATTAACTAAATATAAGTTCAATCACTTATTACATTTAAAAAAGCTTCCGAAAGCTCTCGTATGGCCCTGGTATCTTGTTATAACTCAACAGCATGAGAGCTGCAAGCAAAACTTAAAATTTTTATTTTAATAAATCTATTTTAAATAATGAGAATGATTACGTTGTGTTCACAGCATGTAGCACAAAGAATATCTGCAGGGAAGCAAGTTTTCCCTCACCTAAACAAAAGTGCTCAGGAAAGGACTCAGATGAGGCATTACTCCCCATATAGGTTATTTATTTATGTAACCTATTTTATTTCAGTATTAACAAAATACTATTAAGAGATTTGAAAATTTTATTCTGACAAAATGATCACAAAATAGGACTGCTACTTTTCCAGTTTTGATGTTGTACAGCAGCAGTACAGATACTTTTAATAAAGTGGCATTTACAAGTTTCATATTTAAATTCAGAAAAAATACTGCTCTGATCGTTTTTTTTTTAAAACTAAAGCAATCTTTTTCATCACAGAAATTACATTGAAATAGAGGAAAATATTCTTTGCACCACTTCTGCTTTTTTCTAACAGGACTAGAGACTTTGCCAAGCCATGCTTGTAACGATAGTTGATTTGAATTAAAACTATGTAAAATTCACTGCAAACTGTAACAGGCAAACAATTGTCTTAAGAATTGTTTGTAATTTCCTTCTTTCATACGTATTTGTTGCTCACACAGTAAAAGGAGAGATAGGTATGATCAAATCGCATCCAGGCACTTTGACTTACGATCCCTTTAATGGACTCAAACTACCTTAAAGGCATTTACGCTTCCTTTATACCCTGCATGAAGTCATTTCAGAACCTCATCAGTCCATTCCTTCACTTATTTTCAACCTAACTGATGCGTTTATGTGCACTCACTCTTAATACTAGCACAATTAAGGGCTCTGATTTAGTGTAGTTTAAAACAGACCTATGTGAATGATGTCTCTGGGTGAGGTACAAGAGGTGATAGTGTTCGGGGGATACAGCGACGTTGCTAGATTTGAGAAAGACACCCTCCTAAAAATGTAGCTGTTTGTTTTTAATTGTTGGCTGCCCAGTTGCTTGAAGAATCACATAAAAGGAAAGTAGCTCCATTCAACCTCCTGCTTAAAGCAGGATCCAATTTGCTGAAGCTGCCGCCGAATAAGTCCAGGGAAGTTGGAGTATTTCCAGTAGTGCAACCCGTCTGGGCAACCTGTTGCAATGTTTATTCATTTCTATAAATCTATTTTGCAGCAGAATCAAACAAGACATTAAACAGGCTGTTAGATGGCTCTCACTGCAGCTCTGATCATGAGGCAACTCCAAAATTTGTGCCAGGAAATGATTGTAGTTTTCTTTTTAAAGATTAAGGAGTAAATAAAGCAATAAAATTATATATGTAAACTAATAGCTGGTAGTGATTTACTAAAATTAATTAACATTTTAATACGAATAATTATCAATATATATAATTCCGTTAAGTGCTATTTAAGCAATATGCCAATAGCAATTAACAGCAATTGTGCCAACAGTAATTAACAATAAATCAGCATCTAGGAAGAGAATTTGCCAAAAGCTGACAACTTTACAAATTTAGATCTTAACTCTTTAATAAGGAAATGAAACACTATTGTCTTAAACAATCAAATAAATCACAAACTACGGGATATCTTTTGGTCATTATTAATAATTTTCTTTAATTTCATTGCTAAATGTAATTACCAAGCTCTTCACTAACGTAAATGAAAGAGAAATGCATCTACCACAAGAGACTTAAGAGCTTGTTTAATTAAATTCAAAGACATATTTAGCTATTATATTGGTAAGTAAAAATAAAGTACCATCCCAACTGAGAAATATCAAATATTAAAGAATGGACTAAATTAATTTTAAATCTAAATCTAGCATTAAAGTTGATTACCTATAACTGAATGGTTCATAAGTGAGAAAACATCCATAATTTACAAGTTTCACTGTGGCAGTTACGCAGTATTTATAATTTATGGCACTCTCTCCTCCAAACAGATTTTAGTAAAATGAAATGACAGTTCCTCATGGGAATAGCCATCAAATCAATATCAAGGGAGTGTACAGACACTACTGAAAAATTGTCATCACTATTCAAAGAATCCTAGACTGGCCTAGGATGGAAGGGACCTTAGAGCTCATCTAATCCAATCTCCCTGTCAAGGGCAGGGACGCCTCTCAACTAGATCGTGATACTCAAGGCTCCGTCCAACCTGGCCCTGAACACCTCCAGGGAGGGGGCAGCCACAACGTCTCTGGGCAATTTATTCCAAAGTCTTGCCACCCTCGTACTGAAGAATTTCTTCCTAAGGTCCAATCTAAATTTATTCTCCTTCAACTTAAACCCATTTCCCCTTGTCCTATCAGTGGACACTCTTGTAAAAAGTACCTCCCCAGCCTTCCTGTAGGTTCCCTTTCGCTATTGGAAGGCAGCTATTAGGTCCCCCCAAAGTCTTCTCTTTTCAAGACTGAACAATCCCAGCTCCCGCAGCCTGTCCTCATAGCAGAGGTGCTCCAGCTCCTGGGTCATCCTTGTGGCCTCCTCTGAACACGCTCCAACAGCTCCATGTCCCTCTTATGGTGGGGGCACCAGAACTGCATGCACTATTACCAACATACTTTTTCTAAACATGTATTTAAAGTGAAATGATGCACATCCAGGGTGGGAACAAGGTGGCCCGAAATGCAGACCTTAAAAGCAGTTCATCTTTTTCTAACTCTAAAATCAGAAACTCTCTTTATTTTCACAGTTCCATAAGGCTGTGTCAATAGAATATACCTGTGAAAAGAGTGGAGTCATTAGGATCAGTCTGCAATGCAATCTGCATTTTTAGAGGTGCCTCCTTATTATATGTAACAGTTATTTAAAAATACTTCCATCATGATCATCTACAGGAGTTTCAGGAAGTGTTAGAAATTTCCACAGATAAGAGGAACCGTTCACCTACCCACCCAACACTGATTCTGAGACGTAATGACTCCCTTGAAAGACAGATACAATTTTTTAGGAGTAATTTAGAAAATGTCCTTTGTAAGTGACAACACTTGTGAAAGGAAAGTCCTGGAAAAACCCCAGGTGGCATTTGTGACCCAAACTCTTTAGGTGCAGAACAGAGTTGTTCACCCTTAGCCGGCATGTTTAGATGTCTACGAGAAGGAGTATTTACCGTCTGTAGGCAGCAACAAATAGGTATGACAAAGGGATTAAAGAATCACAATTTGGGAGACTGCAATTTGCAGTTTTGTTGGCTTGTAACAATTTTACTTCCCTACTGCATTTCAACAGATTTGTTACGTGATCACTGCAGGTTAATCCCAATCACTGGAAAGAGCACAGATGCTAACAATTACCACAACACAATGATTATAAATTTAGAGTAACTTCAGAGAAGAGTTACGTTCATGTACTTACTGGTGATGCATGCACTTGGGTTATTCTTAACTGGTTTTCCAAATCTTGAACTTTATTTTTCAGTTCTGTGTTTTCAGTTTCTAATTCTTGAATCTACGAAGCAAGCAGTTATTGCAACACACATGGGGATAATCATTCATTTCAATACCAGCATTCACGTAGAGTAAATTTCATTTGAGATCTGGTGATTTAGAAGCAATGTTTAAAGTAGTTATCTGATTATTAAAAGTATTTAAATGGCTGCACCTTCCATATTTTAACCTTAGTTTTTCTCTTTTCACCTTGTCAGACAGCAAAACATAAAATACTTTTTCACAGTTACCAGGATTTTTTGGGGTTTGAGGGTTTTTTTTAGTATTTCTTGCAATTCTTAGCAATCTGAGAGTAATGCTGGAAATTCTGCTGTCACAGAAAGCAGGTAACACAAATACAGTAGCATGTTCTCTTATCTCTTCAAAAAACATAGTTCAGAACTTACTCTTTTCTGTAAACCTGCAATTTGTTTCCTTGTCTCAACATCTTTTCCTCCGGATTCCAAAAATTTCCTGTAAGCTAAGTCAAACGCTTGACCAATTGTTAAAGTTATCTCTTCCGCCTTGACATAAAACACAAGATTGAAATTAGTAAGAATATTTTACATAATTCCTTTCATTTACAACGACCACAAAATGCTTTACACCACGTGTTTGCTTCACCCATGAGGAAGTCAAAGCTACAAAGGAGTGGGGCAAACACTCTGGAGCAAAATACCTTGACAGAAAATGCTACGAAAGCAACTTAAAAATACTTTGGATAAAGAAGTGAGACTGAATAGGCAGAATACAATTAGCTACTTTTTAGTATAAACTACGCCTCTTGTACTAGTGTGTAGATACTGCGAGGACAATTTAAAATCCCGAGGTTGTGTGAAGAAGAGGCAGAAATTGGAAGAGAAATGAAGAGATGTGTATACCCATTCTGAACAGTATCTCCTGAAGCACTGGAGCAGTGCGGGTGAACAACAAAATAATCAGGAACACTGTGAAGCAAAACGTAACACTACACATTTGCATCTAAATAGAAGTGAATATGCATCTCTTTCTAAAAAAATTATTATCCTTTTTCTGCTCTTGCACATTTTTGAACAGTTGCCCTGTTCTGTCTCGGACACAAGAGAACGTCGGTGGTTGGTGCAATGAATTCTCTGGTAGTGCATCACGGCACTAACAAACAGGAGAGACGTGATGGGGGGGAAACTTGCAGTAAAAAAACCCAAAACAACCAAACAAAAAACGAATAAATAATCTTGAGGCAGATACAAGAGCCTGCGAGGGTATCTCAGCCACAGGGTTGCAGCAATCTCTGCAAAACAGCTGTGCAAATATCTTGAGCTTAGTGGGATGCAGTCTGTTCTCTGGGAGTACTGTCGATGCTTGGCCCAGGATATTGAGCTGGGTAGCAAGAATTGTCCCAGCAAACCACCTTAGATTGATGGAAGAAAAAGGGTCTCCTTTAAATTAATGCAAACCACCATATTTTGTGAAAGATTATATCAAAGTGACCCCCATTAACAGGCCTTTATTAAACATTCCTGTTTCTTTTTTTCAAAGTCTGTAGAAGTCACCCAAATTCTTTTAAATTGTCTTGCATACTTACACACTTTTCACTGTCAAATACATAGCACAGGTGCTTATTTGATTCGGAGTCTTTGCATATGAAAGTAAATATTCTTTTGTCAGTTTTATCATCAGCACAAAATGATATCCTATGGAGCTGACAATTGTGTTGGACTTCCTGCAAATGAAAAGATTATTTTCATGAAATTACCATATGTGCTTAGGATAAAGATGCACAGAGAAAATCTCCAGATTTCCTTGTGTACATAAGAGCAGACAAGTTGCAGAAACATTTTTGAACGTCTCTGAACGTATATGAGAGCGCCCAAAAACAGACCTAAAGTATAACAGCAGTAAGCAAACTCATCTAATAAATGTTCCCATTTTTACCGAATGTAAGCAGGAAGTTTTTATTTGGACAGCATTTATTTGGAAGTGTTTATCTGGACAGTAATTTGTGTTCCAGAAAATTGGTTTTACTGTTGCATTGAATTCCTGTGCAATTTATTTAAGGACTAATTAAGTAAACTTCTCCATGGACACCCCCTTGTCGCAGGGGAGAAGCTTGCATGCCCTCACGAGGTTGCGAGCTGTGCTGGCGGTGGCTTTTGCCTCTGATAGGGTCTCCCATGCCAGACAGGTCTCAACTGAAGGGTCAGACTAAGTGTGTGCACAGGTAGGATGGGCTCGCTAGCCTCCTGGCAACCATCCTAGGAGAAGGACAACTCTAACTCCAAACCCGGGCAGATGGAGCTCGTTTAGCCCTGTAAGGCCACCCATCTAAGAGAAGGATACTCTAACTAAACCTGCATCCTGAGGACTTTGCTGTCACCATCCAAGGTCGCTAGGGCCTGGCAGATGAAGCTTAAGAGTAAAGGGTGGGGCCAGTTCTGGGCACCCTGAGCCTCACCTGAAAAATCCATTGTGCAGGCTTGAAGGTTACACCCACATTTGTAAAGTCCTGTAGCGACAGGCGAGGGACAAAACGGCAGGTGATAAGGTGCACTGAAAGGCGCATACCCAGCCCTGTAGGTGGTTCAGGACAGTGGTTGCTCGAGACTGAACCGGGAGACAGTCTTGTTCGGCAACATCTTGAATGACCAAGCATCCTTTTTCAAGGAGAGCACTGCCTGCTCTGCACAGAGAGGGGCCTAGAAAAGGTGGCCTAACCAAAGATCATCTCCACCCAGTTGGCTAACCGCAGCTAATGGGCATCTTCTGATGCAGTCGAACAAACACAGAGACAAAGGCATACACCTGCCTCCAAAGGTGTGTTCAGATTGACACTTGCATGTTGGAACATTAGAACCATGCTTGATACTGCGGATAGCGGACGTCCTGAGCGTTGCTCTGTTCTAATTGGCCATGAACTATCACGACTCAACATCGACATTGCTGCTCTCAGTGAAGTTCCTCTCCATGAGGAAGGCAGTCTCAAAGAACACGGTGCCGGCTACACTCTCTATTGTTCAGGCAAACTCAAAACTGAAAGACACCTTTCAGGAGTTGGTTTCATGACTAAAAACTCGATTGCCTCCAAACTTGAAAATCTGCCGACAGACCATTCCAATCGCATTATCTTCCTACGCCTCCCACTACACAACAAGCAACATGTTGTTCTCTTCAGCATATATGGCCCAACTCTCCAAGCTGACCCTGTGGAAAAGGACAAGTTCTACATCGACCTGCGCCACCTGACTCTCAAAAGGCTCCTGCAGAGGATAAGATCATAATCCTTGGT
>NW_009730511.1:0-42108 GCF_000703405.1 Apaloderma vittatum
TTCCAACCTGAATTGTTCTATGATTCTGTTTCTTGTTTTAATCACAGAAAATTGTGTGTGTTTTGGATACAAAGGGCCTGAGACCTCACTCAAGAACCCCAGCTTGTCTTCAGTCAGTACTTTTCCAAAGACTGTAAAATGTTTGTACAGTCCTATGAGCAGCAGGAGCACAAGACTTTATCCCTTATTTCCACTGCATACCTTGAATCATTCAACCATTGGGCTAATCCTTTTGATAGAAGAATTTGCATTCCAGTTTGAAAAAGTTCAATGGAATAAGTGAATGACCCTGTGCTCTATTTTGTGGGTAGCAGGATTAAATTATTCTTCAGAAGACTAAGAACAGCAGCAGTAGATCTAATTACAGATGATGAAAAGAAGTAAAGTAGCAGGGGTTGAACGCACTATTCAGGACTCTAGGTAAAATAAATCAGTGCTCTCCTTATTGTCAGATTAGCATGGCAGAAACTTAAACAAAACCTTGTTGTTCCAAATGCATTATAAAGTGAAAACCAATTTTGTATGTTTATACATGTGCACATGTATGTGCATGTTGTTGCGTATTTCTTTACAAAGGAATGTTTTTTTGCGGTGAGATTGACTGATGGCCCATTCAAATATATCATGCTTTAGGTCTTGAGTGAAAATCTTGAGTGAAAATCATCAATTTAAATGAGGCCAAATTTGTTTTGATCAGAGCAATATAACTTAAAAGAATGCTGGAGCTGAGTAACAATGCCTTAACCAAAGCAAAATTTGTTCAAAATGTGTCTGTTGATTAATTTGCGTGAGGTAAAATGTAATTGCTTTGACTTTGATTTTTCTCTTACAAGAAGAGATTTTATAACTGCTATGGTATATGTTTTATATAAAACTTTACATCAGAACTAGAACCTCTATATTTCAGAGAAATTGTGTTTATTTGGTGGTGGCACTCTAGGTGAAACTCCTAGACACCTGTGAATAAAAAGCTTATTGTTTTTTAAGAAGAGTTTGTTTTTATAAGTATCCTCTGTTGCCCTTGTTTGAGTACCAAGGCGTTTATTTCAGTAGGTTGTGTGTCCCTGAGAGGCTGGTGTTTGCAGGGAGGCTGTGAAAGGTGATACTTCCTCGCAGGTCTGTTCTGCCTCAGCACCCTTGTAGTCAGTTGGTTTTGCGGCTGAAGCTTGGATTTCCTGGTGGGGAAGTGGGGGATTCTGCGCTGAATCGATTTCAGATCCGCAGCTGACGCTCAAGAAAGTCAGTTATCCTCTGTATGGCTGTGCTTCTGCTTTGGAAGGTGGGAGTGAAGTTTCTTCCTCTTCCACACCCTTTATAATAAACAACAAAAAATTTGCTAATAAAGAACAATATATAATACTATATTCTCAAAGTACAAGTATCTTACCAGAAGATACTGGTAATTATAAACAAATGCAGGTTCTCCAGAGGTATGGCTGTCATCTGCAGATGAGTTTGTAAACAAGGCGTGTGCATGTACCTGACTTCTCTGTACTATTCCTTTGTGTGAATCTTAAATTGTGTTAAACATACCTCCCCCCTGAAAGAAATACATTTTTAGTGTAAGGTGCAGACAGCTTATTATATAGGCAAATTCTCCCGTGAGTGTGTGCAGCCTGTGTTGTATAACAACACTGGTGGGTGAATTATTTACATGGTAAGACAAAAAAGTAGCTCTTTTAAGCAAAGTGGGGAAAATGAGTGGCTGTGGGACTCGGCTGGAGTGCTGGGAACTGAGTAGGATTGGAGAACAAACTGTTAAGCTCTTTAAGGCTGGTCCTGGTACTTCTAAAATAACTATAGAAGTAAGAGATGAAAAGATTTAGTAAATAATCTTGTTTGTATTGCACATGCAGAAGTTTTTCTAGTCATCCCTCTTTCCCAGTTCAGAGTTGCTATTTCTTGATTCAGTGGCTGTTCCCTTCTCTTAGTGTTTTTCGGTTGTTGGGTAGATAGATATTTCTAATATTTACCCGAACAGTCTTTATGACAGGAAAACCCTACAAACAGTCCTCCACGTAGATCATAGAAGCCCTTGATGTTTGGTGCCAAAATGAGTTACAGACTGCAAAAGCAATGTGGTAGCTCAGTAATGCTGTCTCATGTCTCTTGTAACAGACTTGACGTGGGTGCCCATAGTTTCACTGATGCTTTATATAATTCCTTTTCATGCAGTAGTGCTTGTTGTATCTGTGGTCACTGAAAAGTTTTCTGCAGACCACCTGGCACAGAGATACTCTTTAGTTTACCTTTGCTTGACTGAATACTTAAAGTCTTTTAATTCTGACTGCACAGTCATCTAAAACTTCAGTGCATAAAGCATTCCTACTTCTCATTCTCTTGCTAATATTTTTTTTTCCTGAGAAGTTATTAAGATGATATATTTGGCAGAACCTACAAGTGTGTTTAGGGTGGGCCTTCTGCTTAAATGAACCAGCTAGTTTATATAGCTGCTGCTTTTTACCTTTCACCTTCAAACAGCAAGATCGGGCAGGCATTGACAACCTTTTGTAAGTACACAGTGATATCAGAAAATTATCTTTCCATTTATCTTTTTCAAAGAATTTGTCTTTTGTGTTCACAAAAAGTCCTTTGTGGAAGGAGATCTGTATTTCTTAGCAGCTTTTCAGCCTTTCTGAAACTTCTGTCTAGGTACTTGCGTGGAGTGTGCACCATCTTCTGCCAAGTTAATTGAGTTATATGCAAGAGGACCAAAATTCAGTTCTAAGTGTCCTGAACAATGTGCCCTTTCCAAATGGGTGTGTGTCTCTGCGCAGTGCTATTGTCATTGCAGATTACTGAATGCAAATGCAATTTGTTTATCAGACTGAACAAATACCCTGTGTTGTTCCTGAGCTGCAGGTGAGGGAGCGTTATCTGGTTGTGTTCAGTGTTGTGCAAACAGTTGGGGCACTTCTTTGCACTAGGTAAGCTTGGGTCAGTGGAAGGGCTGGAGGCTTGACTGTAGAAGTTTACAGGGTTGTTTGCTCTGTGTTTGCATTCCCAGAAAGGCAATATTTTAGTCTTGGAATTAAAAAATAGTGATGTTAGACTTTAGGTTCCATTTCCAGCCCTTGCAGTCCTCCTCTCTTCTTGCTCTCTCCCTGCCTATGCGTATCTTGATGAGTTGTTCTTTTTTTGTCTCTCATATTTATCCCTTTTGTTTCTTTTTTACTGCTCCCTATTGTTCTTTTTCCAAGATAGTGATCTCCCCTCTCATTCCATAGTTTCGTAGCTTTAAAGGTTGGAGAAGACTACTGAAATTAATCTACCTTCTGTATAATGTATTCTGGAATTTTACTTTATTCAGTTTGCTTCTTACATATTTTAGGAAGCAGTTATGTTTAAGGACTCCAAGTAGAAGAGGAATCATCCTTTCAGCTTTTGGAGCTGCTTGGCATGCTTTTTATGCCTGTGAGATGGGTGCTTTTCCAGATTGGGGGAATTTGAATGCTCTGTTTACATGTACTCAAGATACTGTAGGTGTTTCATTATGTTTGAATGAGATCTCTTTATGTCAGCACTGCTTGGTGCAGAATGTCAGCTATTGCAGCCTGTTTTTTTCTCTCTTTGGCTTTGTTCCAGATATATGTCCTCTTTGTAACTTGTGTTTTCTTTTGTTGCTAACAGTTTTAAGAACTTTGATTTGGAAGACTCTCAGAAGTGTGCAGTAGACTGGTTGATGATTGGTCCCTCTTCCAAGAGGGAGGAATACAAAGTGTGTGGATCTTCCATACCCCCGTCTTTCATCTCTGCCAGAGACCATGTCTGGATATTTTTTCACTCAGATGCATCAAGCTCAGGACAGGCTCAGGGATTTCGCCTTTCTTATATCAGAGGTAAAACCTTACAGTTTTGTTAGCTTCACTTATACTCTTTTCTGGCAAAATTTGAAGATCGTAGTATTTTTTGTTGACGGGAGTCTTGGGCCGATCTTGATGGCTGTAAGGAATTAGCATGGTAACACTAATATTATTTCCACTTGGCTGCTGGAGGGTATTCCTGAAGTGTACTGGGCCTGACCGATTGTTCTGTCATGTGAAGGACAGTAGACATTAAAAGGTGACATCAGATGATTCAAAAAATTTTGATACTGACTTTTTTTCCCTTTGCCATCTTTCACAGGCAAGATAGGTCAGGCTGAATGCCAGTCAGATGAATTCCGTTGTGCAAATGGAAAGTGTATTCCCAGCACTTGGAAGTGTAATTCCATGGATGAATGTGGCGATAACTCGGATGAGAGAAACTGCACTGTCCCTTCCACAGAGCCTCCGTCCAGCATCTGTCCCTCAGGAATGTTTCAGTGCAGTGCGGCCCACTCCACCAAGTGCTTGATGAATGAGCTGAGATGTAATTCAGTTAAGGACTGCAGTGATGGTTCAGATGAAGACAATTGTCCTGATCTTTCCTGCGGCAAAAGGCTGGGTAATTTTTATGGATCTTTTGCTTCCCCGGACTTATTCCGTGCTGATCACAGCAGATCAGACCTTCGTTGCACGTGGTACGTGGACACACAAGATAATCGACATGTTCTGTTGCAGCTTGATTTGCAGTTAGGCTACAACGACTACGTGAAGGTGTATGATGGCATCGAAGAGAGAGGTGATAAATTAATGCAAACGTTTTCGTACCACAACAATAGGCATTCAGTGAGCGTGGAGTCATCAAAAGGCCAGCTCACTGTCTCGTATCATGCCCGCTCCAAGAGCACTGGCCATGGGTTCAATGCTACCTATCAGGTGAAGGGCTATTGCCTTCCTTGGGAACATCCTTGTGGAAGCGATGAGGAGTGTTTCACAGATAAGCAGCGTTGCGATGGCTGGTGGCACTGTCCAAATGGCAAGGACGAGGAGAACTGTCCGGCTTGCCAGAAGAATGAATACCCATGTGAGGGAAATAGTGGGCTTTGTTACTCGATACTTGACCGCTGTAATAACCAAAAGAACTGCCCAGATGGCTCGGATGAAAAGAACTGCTTTACTTGTCAGCCAGGAAACTTCCATTGTGGTACAAATCTGTGCATCTTTGAGACTTGGCGCTGTGACGGCCAAGAAGACTGCCAGGATGGAAGCGACGAACATAACTGCCTGGTGATCGTTCCCAGGAAGGTCATCACAGCTGCTCTGATTGGGAGTCTCGTGTGTGGCTTGCTCCTGGTGATAGCACTGGGGTGTGCATTTAAATTATATTCTCTGAGGACCAGGGAATACAGGTGAGTGTCTTGCTTTTATGATGCTTTAGGAGCTGCAGTGTTTTTTTCCTTTTAGTCTAAAGGAAAAAAAAAAGTCGATTGTTAGCCAGAGAACTGGCAAAACACTGCACAATCAATCCAAAGAACTGATGACAATTAAACAGCAGTCACTGCAGTAGGCGTAAAGAAGAGATTTTTGGAAGTAGTGAGGGGAATGTCAGCTCTTCTGCGATCCAAGAGAAATAAGTATTTATTTGTGCAGCCTGGCAGAACCGTATCTAACTTAAAACTGTTCTGAGCACTTTCCTCTCTCACCTCTTCCTTCTGCAACAAACCCCTTGCACTGCCAAAAACTGAACAGACAACTCTTACAGTGAAGTCTTTGGTGAACCTGAACTGTGTAACTCTTCTCCCTGCCCTCCCTAAATACTGTGGTTGTCAGTTCTACTAGAAGTGATGTCCTGCAGTGGGGAGCTTGTTCTGAGCAGGAGGTTTTAGTGTCCACTGTTCCCACTGATATGAGCTCTACCTCCTTGACCCAGTCCTATATGCTTTGCTCTGTGGATGGTGTGTGTCGTGTGTGTGTGTGTGTGTAGTTTTACCCTTTGGGAGGGAGTCTAAGGATTTTCTGAAGCCCGTCTCTTGTCATATGCCCCAGCTCTGTGCCGCTCTGCTGACACTATTCGTGTTTTCACCGCAGTGTGCTTTACATTTTCTCCTGATCAAATCTGCATGATTAAGGAGCTGGAAACCAGCCCCTGTGCTATGTTAGGAACCACGGTGCCTCAGTTCTGGCAGGACAGCCAGAGCTCTCTGCAGCTGCAAGCTTTCCCTGTTGTGTGATTGTTTCCAGTTCTTAATGTTGTATTTTCCAAAAATAACCTTTGGGCCCTTGCTGAACAAGTTACCACTGTTACTGGTGTAAGCTCGCCTATTGGAAAAAACTTCAATTGCCACAGAGTCTGACCTGGGACCGCACCAAAGAGTTGGCTGTTTTGATTCACTGATGCTTATACCCTGTGCTCTTACTCCTTTTGTTTATTTTAGCATCCTGAGCCTAGCTGAAGGTTTGTGGTTTTGATGAAGCCCTCTGCAGTGCAGTGGAGGGGGCAGCACAAACTCACTGTTATTTCTCTTCCGTGTTTCCTTCCTGGTTCTCTTTCCAGAGCGTTTGAGACCCAAATGACACGTCTCGAGGCAGAGTTTGTGCGACGGGAAGCTCCGCCTTCCTACGGGCAGCTAATTGCCCAAGGACTTATCCCCCCAGTTGAAGACTTCCCCGTGTACAATGCATCACAGGTATGGAGACACAAGTGCCAATGAACCTATCAGGAGCCTAACTACTATAAATTAGATAGAATCTATCTGGAACTGTATTCTTTCAGTAGATGTGCTGATTGTGTTGAAGTGGTATAAAAATGTCTATGTTTTACTTGGAGCTGAAGAGCCAGAGTTATGGTTTGACACTGAAAGGGGATAGATTTAGATTAGATTTTGGGAAGAAATTCTTTTCTGTGAAGGTGGTGAGGCACTGGAACTCCTGGGGAAGTTGTGAATGCCCCATCCCTAGAAGTGCTCCAGGCCAGCTTGGATGAGGCTTTGATCTAGTGGGAGGTGTCCCTGCTCATGGCAGGGGAGTTGGAACTAGATGATCTTTAAGGTGCCTTCCAACTCAAACCATTTTATAATTCTATGATCTTGGTGCTGTGGGTGGTTTTGAACACATCAAATGTATTTGCTAGGGAACAGCAGTAAGATAAGCACATGCTGTTTTTCTGTCCATCAAGGTAGAGTGAACAGAGGCAGGAAGAAAGGTCAGAAAGTAAATAGAGAAAAGGATTTTGAAGCTGAAAATGTGAACGTGCCTGAGGCGATGAGAAAGCATGGTCTCTAGCAGAATTTTTGGGAAATTCTGGGATTATTTTTCATTTACCAATACATAACACTGGGAAGCCATTACGTCATTCTTCTATTTCATTGCTGAGTTCTCAAGTATCTCGTGTGCCCTGTCAAAAGTTATCCATAATACAGTTCCTAGTGTGATGAAGCACTTAAGAGTTTGTTACTTGAGCAGAGTAGTTTGCCGTGGCCTTTCTTCTCTGCTGTTGTTATCAGCTTTTGAGGATCCTCTGCTGTTGCTGATGGTAGAGAGGACTCAGTGGTCTGCAGTCTGTTTCTTTAGTGGTGATATGGTTGCCCTAATGGAGCATCTTCCTGGGCAGACAAGTAGAGTTTAAGCTCACAAAGGAAATATGAGAGACTCCTGGTGTAGGCAGAGCTGTCTTTGATATTCTTAAATAGTTCATTAGAGAACATGCATTTAATGAGGAAGTGTAGGGGTCAAGTCTGAGAATTCTGTTAAGGTGGAGATATTAGTGGAAAGAACAGCATTTAGGAGAACGCTTTTGAGTACATGTGAAATTGTAGTTTCTTATATCTGTGTTACAGGCTTCTGTGCTGCAGAACATACGAACAGCCATGAGGAGGCAGATGAGGCGACACTCATCAAGACGGAGCTCATCTCGGCGGCGCTTGGGCAGGCTCTGGAACAGACTCTTCCACCGACCTCGGGTGAGAGGACAGATCCCCCTCCTGACACCTGCCCGCACTTCACAGACTACACTGGGTGATGGAATCATCAACCGTGCTGATGGGACTATTCGGAGTCCTCCGCCTTCCCCCGAAGGACCTAGTTTAGAGACAAATGCCAATGGCCAGACCAGGGGCCTACAAGAAGCTGGATGTAGCAGCTTGCAGCCAGAGACTGAAATCACAGAGCCATCGCCTTCAAATGTCTTACCAAATACTTGCACAGCAGCACACGCAGAACCTGAGACTGGACGTGCTGATAAATCTTTAGGTGCTGAGACCTCTGGCAATGAGCTTAAGCAGTCCAGTAAAGTGGATTCAGGAAAGACTTTCAGAGATCCTGTATCTGAAAGCGTTACACAAACAATCCGTGGAGGGTCAGCGTCGAGGAGGACTGTCCCAGAGGACAGTAGAAGTCATCCGCTGAGTGAAGAGCCATGTAGGTTACCCTTAAAAAAGTGGGAGTCTGCTTATCCAGACACCCCTAAGCATGTTCATATCCAGGTGGATGGACAAGACCGATGCTGCCCTAACTCATGCCGGGAGGAGCCTTTGGGTATTCATGCGGCTTGTTGCCATTCTGTGGAAGTGCCAATGTTAGAGTCCTCTACTCCCCTCTCCGATATCAATACCAGTGATGACGAATCTTTACTTGTTTGCTAATAAAAATTTTTGGTTTGGTCCTGTAAATTTTGTAACTTCATTGTTTATATGACAGTGCGCTCTGACGTTAGGTGGTATGTCTGTGCTCTTTCTTTTGGCTCTCAAAACCAGTGTGCTTTGATCCCACAGGGAGTACAGTACAAGACTAAACTGGACAAGTTTTTGTCTTCGTTGCTATTCCTCATACTCCAGTGGGGCAAAAGTAGGCCAGTATGCGGTATCAGGGCCTGGAAGGGCAAGAATGTGTTGCTGCAGTTTGGAGGCATCTCCATGCTCTGGTATTGCTTCTGTGCATTTATTCACTGCATTCAGGGAATTAGTGTTTCTTTGCTTTTCAGGTGGTCTTGCTGAAACTAGAGTGAGCTCTGTTGAAACCTGGGGCAGACACCAGTCAGTGTGTAACTGTGAGGCTCAAACTAGAAAATACTGATGTCTTTTTAGATGTCATAATGTAATTAAAGTTTAATAATTTTAATTACAAGTACTTAGAAGGAAATAAAATCCTTTGTACCTTCCTCTTTATAGAAATTGCTCACTTCCTTTGCTTAGTTCAAAAATGTTTTGATGGCCGTATGTACTTTGAAGCATCCACTAAAACCAAAGTTTCGGTATAGAATACCCAGAACGATACCAGGTGTCTTATCTGCTACAGCTTTGTAGTGAGAGATGAGCAGTGTTGGGGTAAGAGAGTGCATTGAACCCCAGTTGCAGCAATATTTCTTCTTTGCGTTGTCATGTTACATTCTCTTCGTAGCGATGTTGTGAAGGTTCAAGAATTGTTTGCTTTCTCCCTACCCTCTTTTTCCCCTTCTGTTTTCAGGGACCTTTGTGATTATACAACTTTTAGTGCGCCCTGAAGGATACCGAGGCTTCACAGCTCCCGTTGGCTGAAGTAGGAAGCATTGAGCACTTGCTAACTGTCAGGATCAGGCTTCTGTTTTATTTTGAAATAAAATCTGCTGTACAAGTTTACTTGTAAATCTGCTACCTAGGTGCAGATGTATAAATCAGGGGGGTTATTTTTCATTTTTAGAGGTTGCTGTTTTGCTTGCTTTTTCCATTTAAGAACTGAAATAGGTCAGTGCCATTTTCAAAGCTGACACTGTGTGGATTGTACAACACTTAAATGTAAACTGGTGCCTTTTGGGGTTTTAGAGTGTAATTAAAAGCAAGTAAGTTACTTGCCTGGAGAAAGGGTGACGTTGCTTACCCAGGGGTGCCTCGGGGCAGAATGACAGAATGTTACTGCCTGGGCACCGGGCCCTGTGGCCGTGGCTGGTGCCTTGGCTGGGCTCCCCGGTGCCCAGACGAGAGCTCTGCCTCAGTTCCCCTGCGATGCGGTGACAAACTCAAATGCTTTGTGTAGGAATTAACGAGGAAGTTGGTGCTGCTGCTCTGTAAATACTCATGTTCCGAAACCTGTTTGTTGCCGTAGGAATCGCAGTTGCCCAGAGTTACTAACCGAACTGGTAAAGGTGAGGTGGGCTTTGGCATCTGTGGACCCAGGCTCTGCTGTCCACAGGACCCTCCTGGCTGTGAAGCAAACAGGCTTTTGCAGTAGACAGTTAAGTTTACAGCAAAGCATCAGAGATGTTTTTTCTTTAAACAGGCTACATTTTGCCCTGGGACCTTTACTTGGCCTCCCTTTGGGAGTGCCTTAAAAAGAACAAGGAATAAAAATTTGGCTTTACTGAAATTTAACATGGAAAATTTTGGGTGTTTATTGTCTTTTTTTGGGGGGGTGTTGCAAATTGGTTTCATGCTGTGTGTTCCAGATGCAGAAAATTCAAACTCCTTAAGGGCATTAATAGCAGGAAGGGCTTATGGCAAAACACGTAACAAGTAAAAGTTGTAGTTACATAAAACTAATGCCACTTGTTCATCTTTTCTAAGTGGTTTCGTGATCAACATTAATTTAATCAAAGAAAATGTAGTTTGGGAAGAGATCTTGCTTTCACATAATTTGTAAACATTCTAGGTACATTCCACCTTTTGCAAGGCCATATGCTGTAGTCATTACACTGCCAGGGTTGTTTGCATCTAAAGCTACAGGCTTTAGTGTCTTATTTTTTTTTCTTGTCCAAAGGCAATTTTAAATACATAGAACTGTGTATGTAAAGTAGTTAATTGTAATTAGGAGGAAGATTATATTTCAAGGTTCATATTGTGCAGGTGTGAAGGACCTTAGAAATAAGTGTATATTTATTTCTGTTACAGAAATGTATTTCTATAAGAAAAATATGTTGATCATACTATGCCTTAAACTGTCACCAGTGTAAGGCTCTTGAAGTTGAAATACGTACTTCAGAATACTGCTATATTTTGGGAACAACCCTGAACAGCTAACACTGTTTTATTTTAAGATGTATAACTTCACGTAGTTTCTTACATATACCATACATATTTTGTGTACTGATTTGTTTGGTAACTCGGTGGAAATTCTATTGAGAAGGTTTTATTTTTAGAAATGTAAAAAAATCTTGGTTAATGAAGGTTCGACGCTTGAAATGTACAGAAATGCTCACAGCCCTCACTGCTGGAATTTAGTCTTGCATGAATGAGAGATACTCTGTAAGCACCTGACTTCTGTAGTCTGCAAAGCAGTATTCTCTCCCATCTGCCCAAGCTCATTCCTTGGAGGGAAGAGTCACAAATTTACTGTTAATTTTGCATAAAAAATCTCTGTGTTTGCACTGTGAGCACAAACAAGTGTGTTGCAGTGTCCTGGAATGTCGATGCTGAAGAAACCTCAAAGTCTGCCTTAGTGTGTGCCTGTCCCGCCTCCAGCTCTTGGAGGCATTCAGCAGTGAACCAGCTGTCCGCAGAGACGCTGTTCTGTTTCATGTGCGCTGCCTCCTTGTATTCACATCATCTTAAAATTACAAAAAAAAAAAAAAGAGACAAAAACCTGCTCCTAGACCTGTGAACAGGAAGATGTCATTGTAACATTTCTTTGCTCAGTGAAAGATACCACACTTTAATGACTATACAATCTGAAGTTAAGCAGCTAAGAATCTTGTTAAAATTTTTGTTATTTAATAATGCTTTTCTGCACTCTTTAAAGACTTTTGTAGATGGAAGGGAAGCAAACTAAGATAGTTGGTGGTTTTTTGACTTAAAAAAGAAAAAAAAGATAGAGAGCTCCCCTGTCCAAGCAATCAAACAAAAACCTTCCTAAAAATATCTCTAAATAGAGAGGAATGCCTGCACTGATTTAAGAAGAATGGAAGATCATAGGCAGCATTAAGGGAAAAGTGGCTCCCTTCTATTTTCTCTTACTGCTCTTAAAACATGGGGAATATTTCTGTTTGAAATTCTAACACCTTCTAGCTTATGTATGACTCTGTAACACCCTTTAAATGTACTTGTTTTCTTTTTCTGTTCTCTGCTTTTAAAAATTTTTTATTTACATGCTGTATATATTCATTTAGGTACAACATTTTACCATAACGTGTGTACAGGTGTATGGTTCAGGTGTGACGTCGTGGCTGCCAGTGTCTGCTGGTTCCTGGACGATGACACTGAGCGAGTAAGATGCTGGGCATCATCATACTTTGCTCTTGCTTTGGATCTCTTAATTTTTAATAAAATTGCACATGCCCGGAGTCTGTGCGTTTCTGACTGTCACTGACGCCAAAGATCGAGGGTGCCGAAGTTGTACTCCCACAGCGCTTGTTTGACTCGGACTCTGCATGTGCCAACCCGTGGCTCGGTGTGTTGACATGAATATGAATGGTGTTGGGGTTCATTTATTTTATTTATTTATTTGGTTTAGTTTTTAGTTTGGGTGTGGGTTTTTATTACCTACTTTTTCTGGTAGCTGAAGCTGTGGAGGTGCATCACTTTTTTAGATACTACATGTGAAATCTTAGCACAAGCAGTTTACTGTTGTATACAGCTCCCTTTAAAATGTATGTATGCATATACCTGAAATAACAAAAAGAAACCCTGAGGTGTATGGCTCTTTAGGTGGTTAAAAAAAGAAAATTTCTGAAGTACAGCCTCTCAGTCCCATCACTAAAGGCAATGCTTGCTTTCCTGATGTTTCCCTTTCCCATTCTGTGCTTTGGCTCCGTTCTCTTGTTTTTCAGAATATGGAGGCTGAGCTGTTTTGTGTTGACAGAGATTTATTCTACAGACTTGGAAATCTTTGTCTGTGTTGAAGAGAATTAACCAGACTTTATGATTGTCCTGGTTTATCCATAGCCGTGGAGGATGGGAGGACGCAGCTTGATGCAGAGGGATAATGCATCCTTGCCTCGTAGAGAGAGCGTTTGCTTTGCTTTGTCATGATAGCTGATTCAGCTGTGGCCGTAGTGGCACAAGTAATACTACAAAAAAATACCCTGGTGTAAGCGAGGCAGCACACCAAATGGAAATGGGGTAATGAATGATGCCTGTGCACTTGCAGCAGAGTTTGTAGGCAGCATCTCCAGTGCAATAGAGAGGTCTTATGACAAACCAAGGAGGTACGCTGAAAAGCTGGGAGGGAGTTGCATACTTTTTAAACAGACCTTCCTCTAAGAGGTAGAAGAACTGCTTTTATTTATTTAGGAGGTTTGATCTTTGCAGGAAAGTGTGCTTTAATCTCCCAGGCAGGTGTTGGGATTTAAAATCCAGTACAAGTGGCTGGCTGTGCATGACCTGGACTCACAGGTAGCAAACCTCGTCTGTCTCCCGTCAGTCAGTTACACTAGCCAGCTCTGCTCACTAAGCCCTTCCTCCCTTCTCACGTTCTGGCTCTTGTGTTCTTGGCTACAGGGCTTAAGTGGTGACGTGAGGCTGATGTGAGGGGTAGCGGTTTACATACTATTCCCTCTTCATTCTCTGTTTCCTGCCTTGTGATGCCATCTAGGTCTTCCTTCTATTGCTATTTCTTGCCTTAAGGCTTTAAGGCATTTATTTTTGGCCTGTCAGTACCTCTTGGCCACTTTCTAGTCCTTTTCCTTGGGTTTTCCTTTTTATGCCCAAGCGCAGAAGTTTCTCCTCAGTAAAAAGTGTCAAGGAGCAAGGAGAGGAGGTTTAAACCAAGAAAAAGGCCTTGCTTGTTTCACCACTGGGTACGGAAGTGGTGAATCAGGCAGTTGCATCCTGAGCCAGCGCATACCCACCTGAACTCTAAAGCTTTAGGAAATGACAAATTCCAGCCAAGTTTACCCTTGATTTTGTTTTCTGCATGGGCTTCAAAATCTCTCTTAAAACTCCTCAGCAGCTAAATAATTGCTGACTTGTCATTCTGTGCTTGGTATGAAGGGGCTAGTTTTGTTTTCAAGGTTTCAAGAATTCACTAGTAAGAGAGTGAAAAATGAGAAATGCCTGACAAAGGCCTCTGAACATAGGCAAGGGACAGCACGTTTGCTGGAAGTTGTTTGTTCCTTTGTTTGTTTTCCCCTCAAAGATGAGTCATTTTATTTAGTTTCAGCTCTTTGGCGCGGAGAGGCACGTTTGCCTTCACAGTGTGAGCTTGATCGCAGAAAGGGAACAGCAGCAACTTGCATCCTCGCCAGGCGCTGGTGATGCTCTTCTGGAGCCACCAGCTCTAGTCCCGTGGCTGAAGGCTGAGTCAGGGCTGCGCTTCCAGACGTGATTGAGTGTGGCTAATGGAATCGCGTCTGCCTATTTTATTTGGATACGTATTTTGTAAAGGTGCTTCCAACTCAAATGTAATATTTAATACACAGTGACTCATCAGTCCTTTTTGAGTTAGATGGAAGCTCTGACCCAATAAGAGTCTCTTACCTTGACCCCGCTGAGCTCAAACTTTCCTTGCTTTATGCACTAACATGAACTGAAAACAAGCACTTCCTTTATGGAGTTGCTGAAAACGCTTGAGAGTAGCCGGCCCAGCAGCGGCAACTCTGCCTCCCTCTCCCTGTGCCTCCCAGCCAGCTCCTGTTTCCTACTGAACATCCTCTTAACCTGGGAGAGGCCCCGCCTGCACAGTCTCCATTCTGCACAGCACATAGCATAGTGCTGTCGGGATCTGTTGCTGCTTTTCTTGATACTGTGATAACGCAGATCGTAATTCTATATGTCTTTTATTGACTTTGCAGGTTGTAAAACTGACTTACAGGTGTTACTCTTGTTAATACTTGCATTATCTTGTTTTCTCTCTGAAATTCACTGCATGCTGTATTACTGCCAGTGCTAAAAGAATAAACAGCACAGAGTATTTTTCTGCATTACAGCCTCTAATTTTGACACAGAAACAAAGTAGCATATTTTATATAGTCGTATATAGTATTGAATTGCTTTTAAAGCTTTGTTGGAACTCCTTTCTTTTGGAAACAACTTGCTTTTCTATATCAAGTATCGCAATATTCTTGACATGCTTGTAATGTAAGCTGTCCCAGGGTTTTTCTTTTGGTCAGTGGGCTGTAAAATATGAGTGATTGTGTCTTTGGGCCTCCTACTTCATCTTTTGGAAAAATCACACTTAGGCAGGGTTGAGCATGCTGCTATATTTTGTTCAGCATAAGGAATTTATCTTTCTAGTTCTGTGCATTGATTTCTGTGCTTAGAAATTGTATACATTAGGATCTAATTTTTGCAAAACCTTTTAAAAATAACACTTTATGTTGGGAGCACCAATGAAGCTACTCCTAAAAACGAAATAAGGCATCGTGGAACACCTTTTGGGGATTGGCATGTAATTTGAAGGTGAGATCTACTAAATAACCCTCTTCTAAATTCAGCCTTCTGATTTAAGGCCAAATGTTGATTGTTTTAAAGCCCGGTAGTATAATCAGGGAAAATCTGAGCCAAACCCAGTTAACAACTATGGGGCAATTGGTCCTTTAATTTTGCTTTTGATTTTCTTAAATGAATAGCCAAGGAAAGCCTGGTAGCAGTTACAGCATTATTATTATTATTATTATTATTATTATTATTATTGCTCCTACGACCTTTCTCATTACCATACAGACTTGTTTTCTCACGAGCTGCAAAGTTTCTGTGCTGGATGGTTGCCATACCTGATTTATTTAAACAAACAAAAGTAAAACCACACCAAAACTTAGCAGTTCTGAAAGCAAGCATTATTGCTGCTGCTATAATACATTTAATTTGCCCAGTAGATAATAAAGTTATTGCAAAAATTAATCTGTTGGAAATTATACCACAGAAGTGGATTTTGAACTATGGAAAATAAGACTCAGCCGTGAGAGCCTCCAACATGGGTTAAGTGTTTGGGTGCAGCTTTGCCAGTGTAAATAGGGACTGTGTGCTGTGAATTTTAAAACAAACAAACAAAAAGCCCTAAGCTGAATCTATATGATTTTCATTAGCAAACCTTCTGAATTCCTTACATTATTTAAAATACGGAATCTCTCTTTACGTGTGTGCTTATGTGCACGCAAAACCACACCCTTTTCTTGAGCTAAATGTATATTTTAATCTCTTATGAGTAACAGCTTTATAGAAAGAGAATGGTGTAAGTTGTGTTTCTTTTCAGTGTCTACCATCTGAAAGTTTGGAGAGAGGTGAATAGACGTTTAAAAATACTTCTGAATAATGTATCGTGTTCGAAAGATATGTTCCTTGTGCTTGCTCCTTATTTTGGGTCTATTGTTAAATCTTCGTAGATAGAGCGTGTGATACCTGACACACTAAGATACAGTGAATCCTTAATTTTTATACCAGGGCTTGTAACACATAGATACTTTTAAAATTAGCATGGCTGTTATCAAGGCTACTGAACCGTGATAGTTTGTGTTTTCAAAAGTTGCAAAAGAATAGTAACGATTCAAAAGATTGCTCAGAGCTGTTCATGCATTTTGCATTTTCAAAAGATTCTTTGATGTGAAATTGGCCATGTTGCTACAGCAGCAAGCTTCTATATATTAATTAAATATATGAACTAGATTTTTTTCTTAGTGTTTGACACAAAAAATATGCAAAACACCTTCTAAAGAGCATCTGATGTGAGAAAGATTTAAGCTTGCTACTTGGCTGAGTGTAGTCGAAGTGAGGAGTTTGTCTCTGAAGCAATGTGACATCACCAGACACATCAGTAAAAAGGAGAAATGTTGGGCTTTGTTCCTGTGTTTCCCTCAAGTTCCTGCTGCTCAGCCCACTACAAACCCCTCCGTGTCCCTGTCAGCCCTGGATCTTCCTGAGCTTCACATGGGAGTTCCTGGGAGGTGCCATGAGCTCCGTCCCCACATGGGATATGGGAACCCACCTCCACCTTTGCCAAAATGCCTCAAAATTGAGATACCTCAGATTTTTTTGCTGCCTCTGTATGTTTTTTTTCTCTGTGTCACCAACCAATGTCTGAGAAGTTAAGCAGACTGTTGATCTTGTGCTCTCCCCTAAGGTCTGCCCAGGCTGGTCAGTGCCCAGCACAGGGTGCTGGCGGCCCCACACTCTTGCAGGAGTGCGGAGGGATAATCCTGTGCGTCGTAACTTTGGCACCTCATGTGTCACATGGGGATTTATCCCACCTGGGGACAGCAGCACGAATTTTCCTGCTGGCATGGGTGTCCCAAGGTCTCCTCACTTTCTCTTGATTTCTCCACTTTGGTTTTGTGTTGGGAGATGTCCTACTTTTGGAACGCCTAAATTTGTATGTCTCTGATGGACCCTCATGGCTGCTAAAATCAGTATTCCAGAGTTGTATCTGTGCTGCTTTCCTCTGCTGAGCAAGTACACTGCCAGAAAAAAACAACCAGTGCCTTATTTTATATTTTATTTATTTTCTTCTTTTTTTTCCTCTTTTTTTTTTTTTTTTTTTAGGGAAAAACTAAAAGCTAGAGATGCCTTAAAGGGTATAGCTCATTTTATGGGCTTTGCTATTGGAACTCTAAAAACAATTATTTTTTCTTCCAGAGAAACTTTTTGCAAAAATCAGCATGTAAACAAGAAGCCACTTCAGCCTCAGAGGCCATGTCATTTTTTCCTCAGGGCCACCTCGCTCACAGGTCTCCGAGATCGGGCTGAGGGTGCCTTCTCCTCCTCAGCACCTTCCCCCTGAGGGTAGACTACAAAACACAGCTTCTGTCCCCAGCATGTCATGGACTCTGTGAAGAGCAAACATGTGGGTAGTTAATGGGGGATGTTCAAGCTCTTCTGAACAAAAGTGCGATGCTGGGGCGATGATGTCTGTGAACGAACGTGCATCTTCCTGGAGAGGCTGCCTGCCCCAACTGCACAGCCAACCGCCCCCTCCAACCCTCTTCAGCTCCAGCACAGCAAAAGAACCGCGTTTGCAAAGCAGGGGCAGGTTAAGATAGGGCAGCCTTAGGGATGCCCATCCACAGCCCTTCCCCGGCCACTCGCAGAGGCTATGGGCCGGCTGGGGACCACTGGTCTTGGGGAGCTGCCAGCAGCAGAACCATGGTGCAGCTGGTGAGAGCCCTCCAGCCAGAGCAGGGCTGCAGAGTGCTTGTTTCAAAGTCCTCACCTTGGAGAAAACCATTACAAGCCAAACATAGCCAAAACATAGAAGACCTATGTGCAGTTTAATTTTAGGTGAGTGCTAATGTAAAGGTTTCTTATCTTTTGAGTATGACATAATTCATCAAGCCATGCAGGGCTTGTGCTGGTGTCACAGCGGGAGAAAAGCAGGGCGAGGGGGAGGCAAAGCTCTTGGCCATTTATTAGCCCTGTTGTGTTAGCTCATTTAGCCTTCATGTGCTTAAAGTTACACTCCTGTATCTGCTCATCAGCTGTGAGCAAGCTGAGCAGATGGGGAGTTGCGCAGGGGCGCAAAAGGAGGCAGATGTGCCCAGGAATGAGCAAAAGAGTTGCCCAAAGGCAAGAACTCTCTGGACGCTTTGTACCCAGGTGCTGCCTGTGACCGAGAGCGGTGGTTGGGCTCACATTGGCTGTTTCCTGGCTCTTCTGGAGCTGATGTGCCAGAGGTGAAGCAGATCCCTGCAAACCCGAGCACGAGAGTGGCCCCAGGAGCGCAGTGAGCCACCGTGGCGCTGGCTTACCTATTAGCCTATTTACACACTTTGGTTTATTTCTCCAGTAGACTCCAAGGAAAAACACTGGCACTCCAGTTAAAATGATAATGAGTCCAACTCCACAGACAACCGGCTCGGAGTATAAGCTGAAGATCAGCAGAAATGCCCAAAACGCCAGGTAAGTGATGGGGACGAGGAGGTTCACCTACCAGGAGAGAGCAGAGCAGAGCGCGACTGTGCAGAGCAACGGCAGTGGCTGGCTGGTGGCGGGGGGCTGTGGGGGGCTGCAGCAGCTCTGCGGCTTCAGGGCCTGCCCTGTGGGTTGTGCCCCCTCTTCCCTTCTCCTCTGTTGTCCTCTCTGCCCGTCCCAGCAAGTTCACAAGGGGTCTGCCTGTGTATCCAATGGCATTCTGGGACATGGTTTGGGACCTTAAAGTATTACCACTACCTCAGAAAATAAACTGCTCTTCAAAATGTGAGGATTGAGACCTCGGCGTGCCTCTCCCACCCTTTGCATCACTTTTGCAAGCAAGAGAATTAGCTTTAACATCGTCACCTTGATAGGTCTGAAGATTTTGGGTTTCTTCCAGCGTAGCACGATCAGGCCCATAATTGTTACTCCATAGCAGAGGTAGTTAATAAATGACACGTAGTTGATTAGCGTGTATGTGTCTCCAACAAGCATGATGATAACAGTGGCCAGACACTGCAAAGAGAGAAGCGTAACCTTACTTGAGTTGTTACTAGAAAAGGTAGCTTAAACCCAACAAAAACAAGCAAAAAACATCTTAGAGCAGTTAAACTCCTTTTGTTCATGGGCCCTGCCAGGTGTTAGCTGCCTCCTGCAGTTCTGTGCATTATAGTGGAGCTGTGCCACCGGCACTGTAGCTGAATGGGAATTCAGGGTTATCTGGGGCATGCTGAAGCCAGAGGCCAGAAGGTCTGTTCATAAATACCCCAGGGTGCTGGCAGAGGTGGCTCTGCTGCCTGTGGTCATGCAGGCAGGACTGGGAGGACTGGCAGAGCTCTCCGTCACCCCCACTCCACTCATTTCTGTTGTGTATTTTAAAAGCTATTGAACCCTGTGGTAAGGACTTCTGATGAAAGAAGGGTTTCTTGAGGACTGCCGTGTTATGCTCAGTGCACTGCATTGTTGCAGGTGCCTTGTGTACTATAGAGAATGAGAGCTTTGCCCTTTCCTCCTGCTGGTTCACGCTGCAGATGACCGACATCATTAAACTTTTGGGCAGTACTTGTGTTCAGAAACTGGGTAGTGGAAATTTCCGTGCCTATCCTTGCTTGTTTGTGCTGTTTTTATGCATAACTCTATAAAGCCAGGAGAGCTGACTTGGGCACAAGGGGGTTCCTCTCCAGGTGCTGCACTCCTGCCTGTTGTTACACAGGAGGTGAGCTGAGCCCCTGCCTCCACCACATACCAGTCTTGCGAACATTTCTCCTGGTGGACAGAGCCTGAGGGAAACTAAATATCCGAATCCCTCTAGAGAGCACTCAGGATTTTTGTCTGTGTTACTCCGGTCTCACTTTTTGCTTATGTCCTTTATTTATTAATTAGCTGTTTCGACAGCAAAGTTCTCTTGGAGGGAGGGCTTCTGCACCACCAGCACCAAGAATTAAGCCCCACCACAATCAAACGACCCTTTGGCTCCTCTGTTCAAAGCTTTGAAGGCCTACCAGGGACATTTCAACACCTTGAACAGTCTCACCACAAAACAGATTTAAAACAGGATGGTGTTTTATATTTGTGTCATGTAACACGTTCACTGCTGGCCTCTGATGGGCATATGCTGTCGTACGCACACGTGACCCTCTCCTGTCACTAATGGGTTTTGCAGTGATGCCGCTCAGAGCAGGGAGATTTTGTGCCTAGACGATGCTGATATGTCAGACCTGCTCACGGTGTGGGTGTGATCCCTGAGCTGTACGAAGCTGCGCCCCATCATTGCCTGGCCACAGCCGCACGGCAGGGGGGACACTGTATCACAAAAACCCCTCAGCCTGTTTATTTTATGTTCGGCTTGGCCCCTCAATTTTTGCAAGGACTGGTAAAAATACAGGTCTCACTGGTGATGTTAGAAAGGCCTTTCTCCGTGTACAGAGCAACCTTTCTCCACGCAAAGTGCTGGGTGTGATTCAGTGGAAGAGAAAAAGGAAACTGATGTATTAATTAGGTTTGCCGAAAGTCTGACCCAGTTTGCTATTGTAGCTGCTGACACTATATTATTTTTATATTTCTACTTGTTAGAAATTAGTATTTCTTAAAAGCATTTTAAATACCCTGAGCTGCATTAAAATGCCTTCAAACGATGAATTGATATGCAGCGCTGGTTCTGTGATTTGCGCTGTAATTCAAGGGGAATGGTTTGAGCAGAGGAGGGGGCTGGCGTACACCTTGTGGGTCAACCACCTCGGCTCAGGTGTTGGGGCTGCTCGTGTTAGGGCTGTTTCACAGCGAAACAGCCTCTGAAACTCAGTGTGTTATTTCAGCCAACGTATTTTTAAGGACAAAGGAGTTCTCCTTCATTGGCATCAGCCAACATCACGTAGTCTGGCTTCACAATTGGTAAAAGCGTATGAAGAGCTTCATTTCAAATAATAATGTCTGTAAGTAATTAGTATCATAGAAATTTACACTGTACAAAAAGTGAGAGAAATCTTCCTGCGGAAGCACACCAGCAACCTGACCAGCCCCAAACCCTTCCAACATTTGGCCTGTTGGTTTCTGATCTTTGCAGGTGACCTCTTGTCTGTCTGACGTACCATCCAGCACATCTGTTCTCAGGGCCGCTCTAACCATTGGCCCTACTTCATTTTTTTTACCCATAGAAAAGAAATATCCCCGGTCTTCAAAGCACTGCCCAATCATCCCTCACAAGACGTCTTGCTCAACTGGAGTAAATAACTTCAGGAGCATTTTGTCCCCTCTCTGGGACCTGCCACATCTCTCTGGCTTTGGAGGTGGGATCTAAACCAGCCCTGCCTGACTGGGCTTAGCAGTGACCATGGGGATTTCCAAATGTTTGTGGAAAGCAGGCAAAATTGATCAAAAAAGCTCATAAATGAAGTATCCTTGTTTCAAAAGCCAGTGTCTATCTCTGTTGTGGTTAGGACAAGTGGTAATGAGCTTAAATTGCAGCCCGAGTTCGGTGTGAGGGAGATGCTGCGGGCAGGAAGGGCGGCTGCTGGCAGGAGGGGGCAGTTCCAAGGCTGAAGGCTGCTCCTTCCCGCCAGCACCCACCGGCAGCATGCCAGGCCCGCTTGCTTCTCCTCCTCTGGGGTAAAATGGCCTCTCAAGGATTTCTCCAGCTCTCCTCTCCATGATTTTGTATTTCTAAAAGCAGGTTACAGGGCGACAGAGCAGCGACGGCAAAACTTACACAGACGAGCAGGGCAGGGATGGGTGTGCAGTTCTTGACATGGATCATGGCGAGCAAACTTGGCAAATGGCCTTCTCGGGCACCGGAGAAACATAACCTGGAAATAACAGCGGTAATGCTGAACCCACTGTGTGCACAACAGCCTCTTCAATCTCTCTCTGTCTTTCCCCTGCCCACATCAGTCCTGCCGTGGAGGGGAGCTGTGGTCTGAGGGTGCTGGGCTGTGGCTAGGGGGACGACTAGTGAGGGCCTGCGGAACCTGACGTGAGTTATTTAAACTAAGTTATTTAAACCAAACCTCTCAAGGGTACAAGGCCTTTAACAGCTAATGTCATCTGTGAAATGAGCTGTTCCGAGATGCTGAGTTACGCCTGAGGAGGAGGACTGAAATCTGTGCAGTCCCTGCCTGCTGGCCAGGGTGGGATGAATTCTGTGATTCTGTGAATACTGTGATGGTTGTGTGGTGATCAGCCATACATAGCCGAGGCATAAACCCCCTCATAGATAATACTTCCAGTGTCAAAATGGCTTTGGATAAGGTTTAACATGCCTTCAGATTTCACTTTTAAGTGCATAACCTGTTACATATCCACTCAGATTTGTTGCACCTCATACCCATGAAAGTGCTGAGATAAATAACTTTCCCAAGGTACTTAAGACTTGGGTTGGCCCTCAAAAAAAAATTTTATAACTTTTTAATTAAGTTCAGAGGGGCCAAGTAATATAAATAGACTTTATGGGCTACAATATGGCAGACTTTACGGATTCTACCCCCACTATCAGCAGTGTGCATGAAAAGCATCTTGCCTGAAAGAAGTTTTTGCAGCACGGGAATGAAAATGTCTGTAACTGGGAAGAGCACGAGGTCCTAAAACTGCTCATTGAGTGAAGCATATTTTAGCTTGTAGCTACTGGAACTTTATTGATGTGAAATTACTTTGGTTCCACACTAAAGCCATGTTTGGCTCATGCCATGAGTTATTCCACATCTGCAGACACTTTTGGTAGCTTGTAAGGGTTATTTTGCAAGAGATTCCTCAATTCAATATTACATTTGCTGATTTGAAACAGAGCAATTCATAACTGAATGTATCCAACATGCCCATCAACGACCTCATGCTCTACAACATCCAAAACATCTAGCTAGCATTTCTTTAGCAAAATAAATTAAAACAGCCCCTCCCCAAGTTAGATAACGTTCATAAAATTGTACTCCATCTAACCTTGATGAGGTAAAAAGGTATCCATTTATTCCTCCAAATGTAGATAGGGCCACTGAGACTGGCATAACCCAGGAAAAATAGCCCAGTAACTTTTCACCAAATGTCTAAAGCAACAGAAGGCAGAGAAACTGAAATACACTGCAAAGCACAGAACCGAAATCAAAGTGTATTTTAGACATCCAGGGAATGGTTTACTTACTACCGCCACAGCGTTGGAGGACAAGAGCTCTTGGGGTGACATGGCAGTGAAATATGCAATGTTGGTGAACGTATACACAAATGTCACCAATGGGATGGATATGAATATGGCACGAGGTAGGTTCCTAATAAAAGAATTAGGAAGGTAGATAAGAAATTACAGTCATGCACAGTGAGACCACAACAACCGTGTTCGGGCTGGAGGAGGTCACCCAGCTGGGTGGGTTCATCAGCTATTTCTCTGGAGGGGAGCAGCACTTCCATCAGCTCCTTGACTCACTGCAGGCTGGAGAAAAGGTGCTACAAAACACCATGTCTGCAGGGGAGATCTCTGGAGCAAAAGTACCATGTGCTCCCTTTAGGGTCTTGGTTGAGATGGAGGTAGCACGTTGCTGAAAACCGAAATAGCTGTTTCTCGAAAGCCCTGTGTCCAGGCACCACTGGTGGAATAAAATGCCTTGTTTGGCTTTACCTTCACCTGCTCAGGAAAGGACAGGGATCCTGTCGTTCAGATGGCTGCCTTGGCCTGTCCCATAGCATAAGCCTGATCTCATTGTCCAACTACTTACAGAGGTACTTGACCTCCAATCCAGAGACCTCCTTGGAGGTGGACACTTGAACCATTCTGCATCTAATGCAAAAATGCATTTTTCTCCATGGTTTTAAAAACCCTATTTAATCCTTTTGAACAGATTTAGTAGAAACAGGAAGTTTTTTTGTTTATCCAACTACTTTTTTAGTTTCCCCCCAGAGGCTGCAATAATAATAATAATACAGGCCATTCACTCTTTTTTTTCTCCTTATTCCTCAACTAAGTCCATATTTGCCTCATTTAAGTTATAACTTTTCATTATTCAGCTTTGAAAATATGATAGTCTATTAAAACACTGGTGTTTTATTGAGAGAACAGATTACCACACTTTCTTTATTCCTGCCAAGATCTCTGGCCACGCACTTTGCCACTCACTAGTGGGAAGGCGTGTGCAGAGCTGCTCATAAGGCTGCAGCTTTAATTCATTCCCATCCAGGCTGTGTAATAGCTTGAATTTCTCCTTGTTTAATTGCTGTTTGCATTGAATGCCCAGAAATAACTAACACTCCAAGAGCTGCTTTTGGCATTTGTCATTCCACTTCATCAGCTCAGAAGTGTTGGAATATTTGAGCTCTGCTTTGCTGAACTAAAATTCACTTCCCCTGCAGCTTTCCCAGCCTGCCCGTGACAAATCATTTCCAAGCCCCTTCCCATACCCAGGACCAGCAGTGACCCGACATCATGTGCCCGCAGCCGCGCTGAGGCACAGAGCACTGCCTCCATCACATCATGACTTCAGTATCCTCTCTCAGGTGCCTGTGGAAGATCCCCCCAGTGGTAATTCAACATTTTTCTAATAGAAGTGACTCTCTCTGTATATCCTTGTGTGTCATCTCATCAATGATTAATATTCTGCTGTGGAAGCACCACATGACTGAACAGTGCCATAAAGATACTGCTTTGTCTGTAGCCTAGTTTGATTCAGCTAATTATTTGCAATTTCAGTCTTTCTTTAACTCTCCTGCCATTTGTTCTAACCAAAAAATCTCCTTCTCCTTTAGAAAGACTGATCCCATAGACATTGGAAAGACATCACTGCAGCTTATTAAATGAGTAATATTACCAGATGGCTCCAATGTTTCAGCGGTTCAAGAAAATGTGGATGGCATGGAAATGGATACTTGCCTGCGGGGATCAACCAGCTCTTCTGTTACATAGTTCAAGAAGTTCCAGCCACTAAACGCAAACGACCCTTGAAGAAAAGCCAACGCTAAATGCCCCACGGATGGAGTCATCCAAAAATTGAATGCATTGCTTGGTGTCAACTCTTCATAGTTTCCTGCACAGAGAGTGCAAGCAAGAGGTTAACCACACCTACCTTCCAGAGACACTGGAAAATAGGTAAACTTTTGCTTTTTATTCTTTGTATTTATTGTTTATTCCTTACTGGATTTGGGACTTGGTGCTCTTTGTGTCACCACAGGCTGGCATTGCACTTGCAGTGCTTTCTGCCGGAGGCGGCTTGGGCTGTTCCCCCAGGGAGCCCTCCCTGCCATGGCACCCCTGTCACCACCACGGCTCACGGGACACTTCACCAGCCTGCGCTATCTGACAGCGGCTTCTTGGCAGGATGAATTCCTGCCTGCAGTTTTCTTTCATGACGGTTTGCTGTATTTCAGTAGAAATACTGAAGCCTAAAATGTCTAGGAGGCTGGAAGATTTGTCAATGCTGTGAGACTATTGCCACTGAGAAAACAATTTTCTGCTCTCTGTAAATGCCATATTTTGTCTTCCTTTATATGACTCATCATATACACAACAAAAACACTGTAAGCCTTTTATGTTTTCTGCTTTCCATTAAGTTGGTGAATCTATAAGACTTTTCTTTCCTATTTTAATCCTAAAAGTGACTTTTTGTAGGAAACTGGACTAGTGGCCAAAATGAAGCAGGTGTCTTCCTGCCCTGGGCAAGGCATCACTTACTCATTTTACACTTACAGCATTTCAAATTTAAGAAACATACAGCAGATTAGAAAAATTCTGTAAATATTCCTAACATCCTCAGCTGCCTTCCTTTATCCTATCAAAACTCCAAGGTGGGCCAGAAAGTGAGGTGCTTAAGGGGATACAGCTGATTTCTCTGTTGTGCCATCCTCTCCACAGCTGTGTGAGTCTACAGCCCCACAGCTTAGCTAAACCCAGCACTCCTTTGGGTCAGTTTGTAAAGAGGAAACAGTGCAGTAAGTAGGAAAAATCAAGTCTATCAACAGTACCATACCCGTGTTAGAGCTGTCTCACAGAGTACCTTTAAAGATCTGTATGAAGCCCACAATTATGATAAGGGCCAGGGCTAAGAGTTTTCCTGCTGTGAATATATCCTGAATGCGCGTTGCCCATCGAACGCTGGAGCTGTTCACCCAGGTCAGGAGGACTGGAGAGCGAAAGACTGAATTCAGTGAAATGAAATTATGTTTATTTAAGAACACACAGTCAAAGCATTGAAAAACACAGACAGATGCACATGTTCCTCTAGCACGGCCGGGAGCGAGGGTGAGGACGGTTGCTTTTTCCTAGCAGACTACCAGCTGCGGGGGCATTCCGGGCTGCCAGCAGCCTTCTGCCCTCGGGCACTGTCGGTCAGGGCTGCCCCCAGCTCTACAGACTGTGCCTGAGCAGTGCTCAGCGTGCAGGGATCACCACGTCCTCACGGAAACAGTGAACACCTTCAGTTGCCGTAGTCCTGGTTTGATTTTTGCCGGCTCTGTAAGTAATTAATGCAGAGCTGGTGGTGTGCCACGCTTCCTACATGCTCACATTTGTGAAAGTAGAAGACTAGGAGGGGCTCAAGCGGTGGTGGGCAATCCATGCAGGAGCTCTGCAGGGAGCACAGCGCTGCCCCATCCCACAAGCTCACCTGCCGCCACCTTCCCCGGGACCCGCAGGGATCCAGGAGCCGTTGTGCCCCGCTCCAGCCCACTGTTCTTGCTGCGGGCAAGTGGGAAGGGACTGACTATCCCACACTGGAAGTGGTGCCTGTCTTTGGACCTCTCCGCTTGCCTTTTGGGTTGTGGCCATGACTCCAACCTGGCTGGAGCAGCCCCTCAAGTGGTCCCATGTAACACGGAGGCAAGCTTTGTGTGTGCATGAGAAGCAAATACTCACGTAAACACACCATGGAGAGGATCCTGGAGGCATTATAGGGAGGGATACAGTTAGGGAAGACGGGCTGCAGGACATAGTTTGAGAAGGTCAGTGAAATGACAGCCAGGCTGGTTGGGTACATGATAAGCACTGCGCTCCACAGCAGCAGAAATCTGGAAAGACAAGAAAAAGCACAAGAAAGCAGAGGTGGGGGTGTGCTGGAGGAGGTAATGCCTGCTCAGCTGTGCAGTGCTTTGGGGCAGCTCCTGAGCCATCAAGACTGAGCACCTTCATCCTGTTCACACCTACAGTCACCTACTTGTGCCTCTCCTTACCCTTTTTCCCATGTTCCCAACAGAATCAGGAGTTTAAATTAATCATCTCTAACTAAGCACAGTTTAGGGATGTATGGAAGAGTTACAATTATGGCCAGTGGACACGCTTTGATTTAGCTCTGTATGTCAAAGTGGAAGCATCTCTGTCACTCCTGGGCTGACCTGTTGCTGCAGCCAACGGCAGTTCCCAGGTTGAAGGCATCTCTGGGGGGTTTCAGTAGGGCTCCCAGCTCTGGGCCAGCTGTGCTCTTGGGGCTGCCACCAACTCCCTAATGGCTGTGGGAGGTTTTCTTGTCACCATGTGGACTGGGTCTGTGAGGAGGGTCAGGGCAGCTTGGTGCTGCAGTACTCTGCTGGGTGTGTGCCTCCAGCTGTCACTGAAGGCAATCACCAAAAAAGGTACCCTTGCAAAAACAAAGTGTGAGATACTTCTGTTTCTCATTGTGGCACAAGGGAAAAAAATGCTTACCTTATAAAAGCAACAGTGGATCTGGTTAGTGTTTTAAAATATTTGAAGTGTTATTATTTCTGCAGTGAGAAGCAGTCATTGCAAGAAGGGGAAATCCCTCTTGCCATGTACATGCACACACACGCATACACTTTCATGTACATGCACAAATGTATTGTGCAAGAATGTCCAGCACAAATGAGGACTGGAAATTACATTTCCCCCCCAAATGGTATAACTTCTAAATTACATGGGTTACTCTTTTAGAGGCTGCTTCCTCCCAGCATGCTGCCTGGTGCCAGCCCTTGAATCTGGCACAGCTGGGGGAGGCTCTCCTTGGGCTGTTAACCTGGAGGGAGTGAGTGCTGCTTTCTGCGTGCTCCTTGGGCTATGGTGGTGAGTGTTTCTCAGTCCCATCCTTCACTTTGCCTTGTTGTTTCTGAGAAGTATGGGGCAATCTGACACTTCCCTTTTCTTATTAACTACCAGAGAGTTAATTTGGTAAACTGGCATGATGCAAGAGCTGGCTACTTTCCCAAAAGGCGTTTTTTAAAAAAAAAATTTTTGTGGGCTTCTTTCCCTCCTCCTTTCTCTTTATTTTTGTTGTGGGTGCTATGCCCAGTTTGGGGTAGCTCCAGAGAGCCTCTCTTGCTGGGTGAGTTAACCCAGCTGGGTCCCACTGAAGACTAAATATAAATTAAAGGCTGCAGTATTAATTTTCTGGTAGGTTTAGTATGCTGGTGGCACTAAACGAGGTCAAGTTCAGCCTTTGTTGCCCCCGTGTAAGCCCCAGCTGTGTGTGTCTGGCTGTGCTGCTGGGGCACTGGCGTGGCCCATGGGGTTTGGTGGGCAGAGCCCACCAGCTCTTCCCTATCATGTTTATCATAGCCCATACAATTTGTGTAGGCCAAGAACTGTGTTCAGCTGAAAATATTCTATGGGGAGAATAACTCTGAAAACAGTATTTCAGACAAAATTGGCCCTTGCTTCTACGTTGTAACACGTAGTGTGTTACAGTTGGTATTGGGTAGAATGCAGTTTAAAGGGAACATGAATAATTAAATAGATTTGTGACATTCAATTTGTTTCATGCTGAATTGAAATATATGCAGGACTGATTAAAGTAAATGTAGAATTTTAGCAGAGAGTGACAAAGTTACACAGTCAAATAGGAAGCTCAAATGAGAAATGACATTAAAATAAGAAGGAAGCTTGCCTAAGATGTAGACCCACTTTTATCCTGGTTTTCCAGGTAAGTTTTAACCAGAGGCTGGTTCTTAGAAAAAGATGGTCACTCAGGTCACACTCCCTTCTTGAGCATCAGCTGTTAGGGCCATGGTTGCACAGCTGAGCCCCTGCCTTGCTCTTGCAGTGTGGTTGTGGCTGCCCGGGCAGGGCCAGGAGCCGAGCATCCAGCTGCTGGGGATGGCAGCTCCTGAGTTCTATCGCTGGTGGGGAGCTGGTATTTGCTGTGGCTGGCAGGCAGGAATCACTCTGAGTCTTCTAGGAAGTCTTTGCTTTTAAAGGACCACCTTTTTATCATCTGTTGTGTAGAAAGAGTTAAGGGTACAATTTCCTTAGCAAAGAAAAACTATTCCAGATCAGCTATAATTAATTTAAGTGACAAGGGCTGAAATTTCTCACAGACGCAAATGAGTTTCATATGTCCTTGCTATTGCGTTGTGCGCAATCTGACAAATCGAGGTGCAAGCCAAAGGGCTGAAGGTGTGCTTTCTGTCCTGGGCAGTCATGCAGGTGGATCGTCACCAGCCCTGGGAGCCTGAAGTCCAGGTTGCAGCAGGGAGATGCTGCTGTGGCACACCTGCAGTTACTTTGCCCAGCTCTTCAAATAGAAAGTGGAGGCACTACTGCCCTGAGGGCTGAGCTGTGGTACTGAGGGTGCCAGGAGCTGAACCCTGTCTGATAAGCTTTCACAGTTACTCCGTAATTTACAGCACTACAAGAACCTGAGAAGTTAACTCTTCTGTTGCTGACTAAGTGGTCTAACCTTTAGAAATAGGCTTGACACAGCTGAATGCAGAGAAAAAGGAAGGTGTAACTGCTCTTGTGATTTTTTTTTTTTCCTTCCACCTTCCCCTCCAAACATTGGAGTTTGCATGGAAAATCTGAGCTGCTGCATATGCTGATGGCAAAAGGGCTGGTAAAATAACCTCCCTTTCCTGTATTCTGAGCAAACCGTGGTGGTGCATAACAAGTGTTGGCAGCTGCTAGCTGGATGGCCTCTGCTGTGTTTTTTGTTGTTGAGTCTGATCCAAAGTCCATTGAAGTTAATGTCTATCCTCCCATCGATGTGCATGTGCATTAGATAATGTCTCTAATTAGGTTTTTTTTTTTCCCCTCATGCTGCAGTAAGTGACAATCTGTGGTGAGACATGCTGCTTTAGGGGAGATGTGGCATTCATGTAAAACTGCCAGTCATCGCTGGATCAAAACTCAGTTTTTTACAGTGATCTCTGCCTAATGATTTCCTCACCTGTGGAAAGAAAAGAACAGCATGGTTTGATCTGGGCCCTCCCTTGCCTCTTCCTTCTCCCCCAGATGGAGTGGCTGGGGAGCGTCCCTTCTGCAGGGCCATTGGCACCTGAGTTTTACCACCACCACAACTTTCAGCAGCATTTCATGCTCTTTTAGCCATAGTCAGACTTGGAACAGGGCTGCTGTTCTGCAGCCAAGCTTCTGCCAGCTCAGATGGCCCTGTCCTGCCTCTTTTTTTTATTCCATTCACCTTCTTACATCACATCTAGCGTGTTAAATTTTTTAAAATTTATTTATGCAACCAGCTACATCAATACTGCCAGTCACAGAAGCTGGAACACGTGTGCTGCAATGACTGTTACGGTCAAATAGTACTTATTTGTTCCTTATACCTATGCAGGGAAACATAATAAATGGAGAGGATTTTGGGAGGCAGAAGTTCGACAACAGAAGTGAATAGGAAATGTAGTGGTCTGGGTGGGTAGGGCATGTGCTCCCATAGTAAAATTTTTTCCTATGAACAGACCGAACAATCAGATTTGCCATTGGGGAAATCCTTTGGCAGATGCACTAAAGCTTTGCGTGCTGAATTTTGTTATTTGCTGTAGAAGGACTAAATTAGAAGAGAAAATTTAACTTTGAAAATTGAACGAGTTGTTTTCCCTCAGGGGAAAGCACAGTATGGGCTCCCGAAGGGCCCCTTTCAGCTCAGAGCCCCACGTGTGAGTGCCAGTTGAGGAATGGGCTCTTCCCAAGTGGAAAACTGAAGGTGCTTGGGAGTTTCCCAAAGCTGCAAGCTTTCAGTGGTGGCTCAGCAAAGTGAAGCAGGACACAATCTCAGCCTGGCTTTACTTGAAAATATGACCGAGCCCCTGCCTTTTTACCTTAAAACCTACCCGGGGGCTTCTTGCCTAACACAACCCTTTGTCATACTTATGACATGGTTTATTTTCTGAGGAGGAAAGGTAAAGTCCCTGCAAAGCAAGAATGGGAACACTGCTTCCCTTCAGGTGACAAGGTTCTGCTTTTTTGATATTGCTTGAGCATCACAAGCTTGGACACCAAGTGAGCTGCTGCCAGACCAGAGAGTTCCCCGCTCTGGGAGGTGAGAGCGTTGCTCTGTCCCCACGTAAAGGCTGGGTGGTGATCAGTCAATGGGCATGTGGTTTGTTACAGCAATGGCATAGCCTGGTGCTTTCTGGTACTGTGTAAGTTCTCTGAGCATGGTGTGGAGTGAGCTGAAGAATAACTTAATCTGGCTTTAGTTGTGCTTGATTTCTAAGTACTTTCCTTTTCTCCCCTGGAAAGCATAATTCTTTTGGCTTTGTGAAACTCTGATGGTTTCTGGCCTCCCTCACAGCGATATTCCCAGGATAGCACTTGTGACCACTTGTGCTGTTTTATGCTCTTTCATTTTCATGTTCTTTGCTTGCAGACCCTGTTCTCAGGAGCAGGTGATGGGGAAGCTGCTGACTGTCTGTTGCAGCATCCCGGGGGGTGCTTTGCTGTGCAGCTCCTGCCCCCTGTGAGAAAACAAACCCCAGTGAAGATGAGTTGAGATTTTCATTAACCAAGCCAATGTTGTTGTTACCTCAATCTATACTGTTATGCCAGTGTAAATTTCTGTGCAAAGTTGGACAGCGTTCAGAGGAGTGATTCGTCCGACTGAAGAAACAAAGACTTTCATGAAACTTAAGCAATGGCTTAAGTCTGACTGGAATCAGCAAACGACCTTGTCACCTAATGTGTTTTCAGGAATCAGCAAACGACCTTGTCACCTAATGTGTTTTCAGATGCTGGCTGTGCCCAGTGCCTGGGCGGCACTGCAATGAGGCAGGCATGAGCAAGGGGAGAGCCCATGGGTCGGGGTGACAGCCTGCCTATGTTACACCTGTGCTTATGCCTGGACTTGATGTCACTTCCAACCTAAACCATTCTATGATTAGCTCATCAGTCAGCTCAGCTGTTAGGAGCTTGTTTTCCATCTCAAATGAGAAGAAATATTCTTTTGTTTTCCTCCCTCTCCCTTCTCTAGTTTGCAGTTATGGTGCTTATCTTTTTACAAATAAAGCACCAACACGTGGCATGGCTTCTTTACTTGCGAATGAGCAAGCTGGCCAAAAAGTTTTGGTGCTTCTCTAGTGAGCTGTGAGTACAGGCTGACAGTTCAATTTTTCTTGTTGAATAAATGAAAACTCTGCAGTCAAATATAAATGATGACCTCTCCTCACTTGTCCCTTCCTTAGCCATGCTACTCCGTTAGTGGTATTTTCAAAGAGAAATCATTCCCTGAGTTAGCATTTCTCCCCTCTTGGTATTTACAACACTTGTTATTTTCTACAGTTGCAGTAGGTGAAGCAGTGCTATAAAGCAGCTTTGGTTTATGGCAAGTAGCTCCAGCCTGGCTTCCCTGATGCGTGAAGCTGCTCGATATGTGGTTCTCATCATTCATGGCTCACACACAGGAATGTCACTTGGCTACAACATCATTTACAGCGTCGTTCTTTGCTGTCATGGACTTTATTGAGTCAGAGAGGGAAGTGAAAGCATCCGCTGCCTTCCCTCTGAAAGCAGCACCAGGAGGTCTGCGTAGGGGCGATTTGGTATTTCTAATGAGAACAGAAAGAATGATTTTGCAAAAGCATTTTATTGACAAACGGGTCCCTGTCTCTTCCAAGTCAGATATCTTTTCCACACAAAATACTTAATATAAACATGTTTTCGAATTACTTTATAGAGATAGGGTACTTACCCAGCTAACCCACCAAAAATCTCTGTGACGTAGGAATAATCCCCTCCCGATTTGGGGATAGTGACTCCCAGTTCAGCATAACAGAGCGAGCCAAGAGCAGCCACCCCGCCGCCAAGCACCCAAATTATCAGAGCGAGTCCCACTGAGCCGGTGTGCTCCAGAACTCCTTTTGGTGAAATAAAGATCCCAGAACCAATGATATTACCTGGAAAGGACAAAAGATTTGCAGTAAGGTAAAAGAAAATGAGAAATACACTTTGCCTCTTTTCTAATTTAAAAAAAAAAAGTCCAGAAAAAAAAACAAACCCAAGAAATCCCCCCCAAACTCTCTCTTCCAGATTTTGCATGATTGTATTTTATCTGATTATGTCCTGGGGAAGGCATTGCAGTTTATCAGCAGTCAAGGAGGGTAACCATGTGCTCAGCTCTGCTGAAGCCTGGTAAGACTTGAGTGGGCATCTGCATTTGCAGTGTAGATATGAAAATAAAATACTGGATACCCATTATTAATGAAGTAATGTCATCTAAACCAGCTTCCCTGCAGCCTTTGAACCTGCGTGTCATCAAATCTAAGCTCTCTTTATCCCCTCTGTTTTATAAATGCCTTTCAGCTCACAGTGTATAGCAAGCTCCCGAAACACAGCCAGCTATGCCAAATTTTGCTGCGTTTGGCTTCAATTCTGTCCTCGCATTTCTTAAAGTAGCTTCTGGAACTGTGGCTCATCCAGCTGGTCTGCCCCGGTTGTGCTCATATGTAGCTGTGACTTTGCAGCACGTGTGTTGAAGCAGATACTCTGTCTGTGGTTTGAAATTAAATTAAGGCAGAAAATAGACAACTACATCAACTGACAAGCAGGTGGCTGCTTCCTGGCAAGAGCAGGAGGGTCAGAGACTGCGAAGACAGCCCTGGAAATGCCAAATCCCTGCTGGATTAAACAGATGGTTTGGGGCTTCTTGGAGCAATGGTCTTGCCACAGGTGAAGCCATTCCCTAACTATTAAAGTGTTAGTGTAGCACTGCAATGGCAAACCAGAGAATCTGACTAAATACAGTAATACGTAATGCAATAAAGACACATTTTTGGGATGGAGTGATGGAATGTGGGCTGTGCTTTTCCTGTTTGCTGGCACGTCAGCTTGTGAAAGGGCACTGTTGTGTACAGGGGCTGTGCCAGGTGTAAAAGCTGGCTTTTCAATACTACAACTGAACCACGTTACAAAGTGCCCCCAGGCAGCTCAATCTGCGATGCCATGGCTTCAGCTAAGGCTATCAAAACACAGCAGTAAGGAAATACTGGTATGGATTAAACCAAAATCAGTTTTAAAAGGCATGACATCACTGAAAAAATCTTTTTTGTTTGACTTGTCATTTTCATTTGTAAACTCTGCAACTGGCCATGTTCGCCTGTCTACGAGTGGGCAGGTCAGAGTCATTTTCTTTTTAGATGAAAGGTAAGAGCCACAGCTGCTGTTTTAGGAAATACACTGAAAAGCACTAAAATTTTGACAATGCCTTAAAAGCAATGTTATTAAATCTTATATCATCCCTGAAAGCCACGTAAAAAGTAAAAAGATTTGCTGGTGTATTGTTAAAAGGCTCAGCTCTGCAGCTGGTCTGGCTCTGCAAACCATCCTCAACATGCTCTTCCGTGCCTTCCCAGAGAGGACGCTTTCTGGAGCATGACCCATGGGGTGCTTCTGTACCGGTGACACAGGAACCCTCCTGCTACGTCCGACACCATCCTCGGCAGATGGGTGCAGTGCTGTGCGAAGGCTGGGGCTATCTCAAGGGGTGCCACTTAAAAAAAATGGCAAAATGCCAGACAGGGGAGGGTTTCTATTTGGGAAAGGGCTGCATGTGCAAGGAAACCGATTACAGGTCAACTTGAAGGCTATTTTAAATGTTCCTTTTGGCACAGGAGACAGTCATGCAAATCCCCTCCTTCCACCCCAAAGAGGGGCCCTGGGTGCAAGGATGCCCCTTTGGTGCTGTGGCTCACGTGTGGAGACACAAGGAGGTGTATGATGGGAGCAGGAATACTTGCAAGGGAAAAGGAACAGCCAGCCCTGCCTGCCCACGCTTTTCCCTCCTTCCCCTCCGGAGCTGGTGGCTGGGTGGAGCTCAGTGGATCTAAGCTCAGAGACTGTAAAATATGGTGTGAGGGATGGAAGTTTTCTCTGGAGAGGAGCTGAACAAGAGAAGATAAGTCTGCAAGTATACAGAAAATACTTGTAAGGAATATGGTTTTTTATGTGAATCGGTGACTTCTTTTCATGTCCCAAATGTACAGATAAGGTTAAGCCAGAAATAAATGGCTTAAATGGCGATGGAGGAGCTCAAGGGTAAGGCTAGGGAAAATCTTGCCAGTATTGAGATCTTTAGCCATGGAGGTAGTCCCTGGGAAAGACTGAGCTGTCTCCCACCTATGGCCTTCCAGTGCAGCTAAGACAGACAGTCACCAGGACTAGAAGCAGCTTCCATGCACTTGGAAAAAAAAAAAAAAGATCAGAGGAGGGACGTAATGTTATCAAAACTTGATCATACTAGAATAATGGTAAAAATAAATATAGCTATCTCTTAGCTGAAGTAGCATAGGGAGCCCTAAGCACTGCTGCAGCATTAATCACAGCAGCTTGTGCTGAAGGAATGGTTTTTGATGCAGATGAGTCGCACAATATTATTCATATCGCTAATAGATTTGTTCTGGGTCTTCCCTACTGGGAAGCTACATCGTTGGAATGGAGTGGTGAAATCTTTCAAGAAGATAGATGATAAGTTAATGTATTGCTAAAGCATCCATAATACTTGATAAAATTTATGGGGCTTTTTGGTCATAGTTTCTCCTGCTGGCTGAAGTATTGCAACATTTGTATTTAAAACAAACAAACTCTGCCGGAAGACTGCTTGTGCCCTGCTCAAGAAATGGAACAAATCTCAAATTTAAGCTGAAAAGGAAATACCTATCTTAAGAGTTTAAAAACTGTCTTGACAGTCTTTGGTGCTGCTGTGTGCTGCAGTTGTAACAGTTATGCCCATGCATATGGAGGAAGGCCTTAAGTTATAAAGTACTCTTCAAAGTGATCTGCTACCTGCTGGCATAGATATCTGTGTATGTCTTTTTCACAGATTGATGTAACTGAAAACACTACAGTTTTGGGAGGACCCAGTGGTATTTTGAGGAGCATGCTGAACTTTGGATATACTGCTTTTTATCACAACAGATCTGTAGGTTTTAATTGCCAATTTTGGGATGGGAAAATACTGCTTTCTGACAACCCAGTACCGAACAAACAGGAATTGCCCAAAACCAGAATATCCCATAAACGAGTCCCCTGGCTCCTTTCATGCCACCTCGTCCTCCTTAGTGCTCTCTCTCACCTTAGCTCAGGTTTGCCGCTATTTTTGGCAGCAAGCAGCAAATGCAAATACTCATCCTTCAGCAAGATCTCGGTGAGAGATTCCACCCTCACGCTTTGACACAATGAAAGGTGACTCAGTACATGGAGAAAGGATGAAATCCAAACACAGCATATCCAAACTGATAACGGATGAGAGATCCAGAAAACTCTCCAAGCTGATGTGCAACATCACAGCGTGGTGTATCTGCAGACCCATGCTGTGTGGGGCTAATGGGGTGACCCCCATGTGCTGCTGTGGTGTTCACGCTGTTGAGGGTGTGTGAGCTGCCCGCCCCCTTGGCTTTCTGTACCTGCTCGATAGGCAGACCTGCCGGTGGCCTGGGGTGGGTGGGGAAATGGGGAGTGAAGCTGGGTGATCAGGCCACGCTGTGATCGACTCAGGGAAGAGAGAGACGAGTCCTGGTATGACCACAGAGATAAGGTGGCGGCAGTTGTCTGGCACGGCAGTGATAAAATGCAGTCTAAATGCATAAACGGATAGACTATTATATGTTTTTTAAATACTTGCACTTGGCGCTGTCAAAGGCCTCGATCTCTGTGAGCCTCTTGGGTTTCCGCCTCTAGGAAAGGGCTTTGCTTGCGAGGGGCAGCAGGACTTTTAGTCGACCCAAATTGTTGCAGGGAAGAGGTGTCAGTGGCACAGAGGGTCTTAGAGTGATGCACCTCCTGTTATGGCAAGTCTGTGCAGGTCTGTACTGAGCTGGAAAGAGCCTGTACTTTTTTTTTGTTTAAGGGTAATGTTTTCTGGCTGCAGTTACCTGAAGGAGCAGGACAAGAAGGAACAGGCAGCTTTCTGGATGGTCCTTCCATACAAACATTAACAGGATTTTTTTGTTAAATTAATCATAGTTTGAAAACATCTCATATCTTTCATGAATGAATAGATGATAAGGCAAAATTCTCTTCCAAACTCATTATGGATTTTCTATTATTTTGCTCTTGCGACATGTGCAAAAGCTGTATCAGCAGGAGTGGAAGTGCTACGCCCCTTCCGACAACAAAATGTTCTTATGGAAATCTGCCATGAATGTGGTAAATGTGCCTGGGAAGTGCCTTTGCTTCACTTGGTGTAGGACATGTTTAAAAATAGATACGGTGAGGATGCTGAAATGCTCCAAGAAAATGAGATGTTAAGTGCCTTATGAGAAGTAATTTTCAGGAGGTTTCATGTTCGTTAGCAGATGTTCTTAGGCCAGAAGGCTTAGCAGTAAGGCAGATGCTTTACCTACAAAGAGCTGTTTCAAAGCAAGCCTTGGCCAGCAGGAACTGGATGGAATTTGGTGAACAACTCTGGAGCACGAAAGAAATTGGCTGTGCAGATCAGGGAGGTTGTCATTACTGTGCTCATCATGTTGGGGATAATTTCTTTCATCTTTACTAGCCTAAGTACTCCTGATACCCACTGCATTTATTTTTCCTATGGTGTGAAGGGATGAAAAAAATTAATTACTTCTTGCAAACCAGCCACTTTGTCTACTCTTTCATGGCCTCTCCTAAAACTTCTTGTTGCAAAACTGCTTCTTTGAACCAAAAGGAAACTGATGCTTGAATTTCATATGTTCATGCCGCAGACGTATCTTACAAATATCATACAGAAGAGGCTGTATAGACCTATGTGTATATATTTTTGTTGTTGTTGTTGATAATAATACAGCCTTAACACTGCCTGGGAGGTATGAGCCAATTATTGGAAGTTGTGTGGCCAATCCCAACAAATCAGTACCAAGTAATCACAATAAACAGCACCTCATCTAAAAATAGCTAATGCTTGTGCTAAATGACGAATTTCCCCTGTGGAGTATATTCTTGTTGCAACTTCCAGATCAAGACTAAGGAGGTACTGAGGCATTCACGCCTCACGGCTGCTGGGGCAAGACAGATCCATAGCTGGGTTGTGGCACTGTGTGCCCCAAGTCCCTGCAGATGTTCTGCGTGTTAAACCAGCCACAGCAGTGGAGGATGGAGAGAGATGGAGCCACATGAAATGGGGCAGGTGAAGAGTGCCAAGGGAGGGAGAGCAGGATGATGAGCCTGAATTTGCCTCTGTCTGCTGGCCCAAGCCTGTTCCCTTGGCACGTAAAAATGTTTCTGCTAATAATAAAAATATAATAAAATATTACTTGCTTGCTCAGCCCTCTCATATTCCTAAACTTAAACAAGTATCAGTTTTCAGCAGAAGCTGTCCTCAGCCCAGCACTGTATTGTGTAGCACCAATGAACCTTGAAAAGACATCCTGCAAAAATAGTGACCTCTGGAACAAAATCCTCTTTCTGCTCTAGTCAGTTGAAAGTTTGTAAAAGAGAGATTTGAGATCCTTGAACTTAAATTCTGTGAATTCCTTCCCCTCCTCCCCCCCCTTATTCACAATAACAATGGTTTTTGATGGTGGCGAGGAGAAAGGTGGACCTCACAGCTATGCCTGCTTGATGTTAAAGAAAAGCATTTTTGTTCTTGACGTAGAAAAATTGGCCTATAAAATTGTTCATGAGCTGCTCATTGGTGTGAAAAGATGGCCCCAGCAGGACTGCCAGAGCCAGCAGGATCTTGGGTGATCTGCTCCCACATTGCTATTTGCACACGTTTGCTAAGATACTGGACAAGATTTTAGATATTTCAGGCTATTTTACCTGCCTTCTGTGTTTTGTAAATTTTTTTTTTTTAGACTTCATGGTTCAGATTTTGACAATTTTCCAAAGCAACTCATGACGTTTAAGAACATAGTTTGTAAATAAAAGCCAAGGTTCTCATGGAATAATACCACTTCAAGAGTTATTGTGAAAGGGGGGAAAAAAGGCAACAAACGCCTAGATACAAGAGATGACAAAATATTATGCCATGTATGGCAGAGAGTGCATATTGCAGCAGCTGACTCTGGTGAGACAATACAATGCAGATAATAAAAGAAAAAATCCTATAATATAGGAGTTTATGCTTTTAAACTTTTTAAAATACTGAACAACCCTTTTTCTAGCTCCACCTTGTACGTGGGGCTGTAACCTGCTGCTGGGGAGTTTTGTCAGAGACTGGAGCTCGGTCTGTCCCCTGTGAGCTGCGCTTGCAATCCCAGCAGCTGGAGTGGCTGTGACCTAGTGCACCTACTGGTGCCGCTGAGCCCACTGGAGGTCGGACAGACACAGACCATCGCTGGTAACATGGCACTGCACTGGGAGTGAAGAGGGTGCAGTTCCTACCAGCCACGTTCCATCTCCACTGACTCAGTAGAAGTGGGTCCCACACCAGATTTTTGCAGAACAGAATGCCAACCCACTCACTCTTTCAAATTTTTGGTTCCTTATCTAATGTTTGGGAACTTCTGTCTTTGTAATTTTGACATTAAGACCTGGCCCTGGGTTGGGTTTCCCAGACCAGTTGTTCACATGTGCAGCTTGTTTTGCTTGTAAGTCAGAGCCTCATGTTGAGCTAAATCAGTTGGGAACCATGGTACTGACCTGAAAATTAGGACATGGGGCTTTACTGAAAAATCCAGAGTTTTCAGTTCCCTTTGGCTTTTGAGCTATGAGAGTGCATTTGGGCTCAGGTTTTGATGTTCAGTTTAACTATGGGAGTTGAAACTCATCCTTTAAACAAAAGCTGAATTCTCATGTAAAACACATCAAGAACTGCACTTTGAAGGAAAACTCTAAACATCACCGTGAGAAAATAAAGGGATCTGGTAATACTTTGCATATTCACTTGGCATGCAAAGTCCTCAGGGCATCTTTTATTTATCTGCAGCACACAATCCACCCAGACTGTAAAAATAATGGATCTTGCAGACTGTTGAATGTATTCAGGAGTTCTTTTAGGAATGGTGTTACTGATTTGTATTTAGAGACCATAGTTCTGATAAAACTAAGCAATTTCCTGTGTGGTTAGCAAAGAAAAATACCACTCATTCCTTTTTACTGCTTGTTCATTTCTTTAAAGATCTGTTGTGCATCTGAAATTCTGAGTGGGTCTGTAATATGAAAGAGAAATTTGTCTAAGCAGCTTTATAAAGGCGAAGTGAAATATTAACAACAAAGAAGTTCTGTGCTTTTCCCCCTCCCCAGTCAGGTAAATCACTGTGTGACTAGTTCTTCAGTGAAGGATTACAGGGGGCAACATTCCTGAAAAACTGTGTACGGCTCATGAGCCATAAATCCTGCCAGACTCCTGCTTTCATCAAGGCTGTTTATTGTCCTCAGGAGCTGGTGCTCCAAGGCTTGGTGGCGCGCCGTGGGGAGGAGATGCCGTGGGGAGATGTGATGTTCTAACGCAGCCTCTGGCAGAGGGGAAGCTCACGTTACCTGCCTGTCCTGCTTCCTTCAGCATCATTGCGGGGCCATGTCCTGTGTTTATTGCATCAGAGTGAAAATTAGGAAGACAGTAGTTGATCACAGGAGTCAGCATCATCAGGGATTATATCCCCAACTGTATATTAGGTGTTTCATTGCCACAGTTTTAACAGATGATCCAGGTACGTGTCTGGGTATCTCATCCATGAAAGGCAAGTCCAGCATCCTTTCTCAGTGCCAATGTGAGGAATGTAAGCCGTTGTCACTTTTTTATGAAGCTGTAGAAAATGAGATTTTTTTTTTTTTCTTCATGAAATGCTTGAGGCCAACCTGGTTTCAGTTACAGCTTTCTTTTGATATATTGGTATATTGTACCATCAACAGCAGATACAGACAATTTTCATGGGTAGCTGCAAATGGAAGAATAATCCAAAGTCTACCCATTCTCTCAGGACACCCACACCTAAGCAGACATTGTTCAGGCCAACAGGATGACAGTCTGTCATTGCTTAAAATAGCTCTCTTACAAACAAATGCCAAAGTTTTGCATCCTGCCTAGGCGTTAATAAATAAATATATCTTATCTGAGTATGAGATATTGTAATATTTGAGATTACTGTTTAACAACAAAAAAATTTTAGTCAAAAGGAACTGTGCTTTTAAATAGCATTCAGAAAACTCTTAATGAAGAATGGATGAAGAATAAAAGAATCTATAGAGCTTGGCGTTAAAATAATAGCCATTTAACTTCGTAACCGAGTGAAAAAAATCTAACTGTTGTACCAGTGGAAAATGAATTATGGCTCTTCTGCTAATATGCTTGCAAAAGAAAAACGGCTATAAAAATTATAGTGATAATTTAATGTCTACAGGGATTGGTATTTAACAAAATTAAGTGATCTTAAAATCCAACCTCAGTTCAAATATTTATGTTAAAATTGCTAACAAGTAAGAACATGACCAGTCATTATAAACTGCAATTCCAGCATTCCAAGTGGATTTTACTGCGTTAAGAATTTATAATCTGATTATGCTACACCCAACTTTAAAGATTTAAAATATCAGGCTACTTAAAATACTGACAAAAGTATTTTCTTTAACTTGTCATAGCTTTATAAAAAAAAATTTGTCTTTTGAACACTAAAATACATGCATAGTCCATGAGCACTGAAGAACTGATTTTTTTACCAATGAAGGTGTGACGAACAGAGAACTGGGCTCAGGAAAGCAAATATTCAGGTGTAACTTCACTAATAATAACTGATGGTCTTACAGAGGGTGTGGTTGGTTTAGAGCTAGGGTCAGATTTTGCTGCTGGATAAGGTAGTATAGGGAGTTGACAGTCATTTTAATATTTACGTGTTACAACGCCATAGCTCTATATTAAAATGAGCTGCAGCATCCTCAAAAGGACACCTGCAATTTATCGTACCGCCTTTTACGGGCTAGAACAGCTAACAAGCCAGGCTGTTCCCGAGAAATTGCTTCGCTTCAGCAAACCAAGCAGCAGAAACCCTGGACGAACGTCTGAGAGACC
>NW_009730512.1:0-342 GCF_000703405.1 Apaloderma vittatum
TTGTAGAGGAATGTGTGGGGATGGAGAAAGCGAGGAAAAAAAAATGGTTTATCAAGATATGATGAGGCCCGCTCGGGGTTACTTGCTTAGCAGCACTGCCTCAGGGGCTTCAGTGGGACAAAACAGCCACAGCTGATTGCTCCAAACTTACATGTGCTCGCTTCCATGGTCATGGGGATCCTGAGTGTTCTCCTGACTATCCTCAAGGGAAGAGCTGTGGTGGAAGGCAATGCACAATCACTCATTCTGGAAGGGACCTCAGGGGATCTACAAGCCAAGCAAAACTGCTGTCAGCGGAGAAAAGAGAAAAGAGGGCTGGGCTGTTTGTCTGCTTCTCTGTGT
>NW_009730513.1:0-9589 GCF_000703405.1 Apaloderma vittatum
CGGCGAAGCCTGAGCGGGTTTTGTTGAGGTGGGAGAGAAATCAGCCTTTACTCGCGGGAAGGTCGCATGTGATGGGTTTGTGTCCCCAAGCGAAAGGCACTGTCTGAAGCACAGCGTGGAGCAGAGATATGCTGAGAAGCTGGGGGTGCCCCCTCCCTGGCAGTGTTCAGGGCCGGGCTGGCTGGGGCCTTGAGCAGCCTGGCCTGGGGGGAGGTGGCCCTGCCCATGGCGGGAGCGTTGGAGCTAGGTGAGCTTTAAGGTCCCTTCCAACTCAGTCCATTCTGTGATTCTCTGATTATGCCAGTCTTGAAATAGTGCTGTAAAAAGGTGGGGTTTTCCTAGCCTGTGGGGTGGCAGTGCTCTGCTGCAGCTGCCTGGGCACCTTGCCCATTGCAGCAGTATCCATATAAGGTGTTTAGTTGCTAAACACAGAGCTTGAGTTAAGGAATTTCAGAAATCCTACGCATCACTGCTGTATTTTGTGAGTTTTTAGAGAGATTGGACACTTTACATATGCATAGCCTCAGATAACTTGATAGCACGTTTCAAGAGAGGGTTGATATAGCCCATAAACCATGTTTGTGTGGCTGTCTCTAAATAGAACATATGAGTCTTCAAAAGGAATGTTTACCTCCATGCTAATTTGACTGTGACCTTATGTGACCTTATCGTTTCTTTTTTAAACCTACTGCATAGCTAACTCTGTATTTTCCAGGCACTATGGAGGAAGTAAAAGAAATGGCAGCACATTGCTCAGGTGATATGCTTGAAGACAAACTGAGTATTTGTGCGAGCAATGGTAGGTGGAGAACATGTTGGGTTATCTTTTTACCTAATATATCCCGTATTAAAAGTTGAGACAGTTCACATCAGTAGACCTGTATCTGCTTTCTGTCTTGTTCTGTGTACCTGTTTCCTTGCAAGGGCCTCTCTTGCCAGTCTCAGAGTTAAAAGTTGCTTCCAGACTTTGTGGAGCACTGGTGCTAGAGCATGTGTAGTAGAGACATGATGTCTATCTAATCTGAGCTCCTCGCTCTTCCTTATCTGTCTGCAGCAGATTCAATTAATATTCCATGTATAGAAGAAAAGAAAACTAATCTTTCTCACTGGCTCCTGTTATTCTGTGGCAGTCTGAGTGGGGAAAAGAACTGACTGATGGGACAGCTGCATTGTCATATAGCTCTACATTATATATTCTTACTTTTTTGAATTGTAGGCTGCCGATACCCTTGCCCACAGCCAGTTTCCATGTTCCTATTATAGATACTTAGAAATTAGTGTTGAGATATTTCATGATATTTAAGCATCTATCACAATTATGATCATATTCACAGCTGTACCTTCAATTTTTGACCTTAGACTTTTTTTTTATCAGTTTAAGCTTGGGAACTAAAAGTCTCTTCATCAGCTTCACTAAACTGTCAAAGCATAATGCAATATTTTTTTTTATTGCACATCCCCACTGTGACAAAATCCTTGTTGTAGTTTCAGACTTCCCTCTTCTGACTGATGAAAAGTTTGATTTTGACATTTCACTCTCTCCGGCAAGGTAAGTGAAAGGTCTACAAGTAAATAGACCTTTAAAATGGACATGTGTAGGGTGCTGGGCTGACTTATTTTGTTTTGTAGTGAAAATGAAGATGAAGTTTTTGTTGGACCTTTGGGACACAAAGAAAAATGTATTGCTGTAAATATCGAAGCAAAAGAAAGTGCTGAAAAAAAGAATGCACCTGCTTTTGATGATAAAGTCCTGTGGAGCCCACTTACAGGAGAGAAATTTGTAGAAATTTTTAAAGAAGCTCATTTGTTAGCACTCCAGATAGAGACTGAAAGCAAGAATGAACAGACTAAAATAAGCCAGTCAGAAGAACAGGAAAACAAGATTGTAGAAAAATTTGCGGAGGACTCAAAGTTAAAATTGAAAATACTGACAAACCAAAATATAGAGAAAAGTCCCAGGGCTGCTAAAAGGGAGACATACTGTGTGTGGGACAGCAAAGCATGTCAGCTGCCACCTTGTTTTCAGAAGGAATCAGATAAACTTTTGTCAGATGATAAAACACATGCTCTTCATACTCCTCCAAACAGAAGCCCTATTAAAATTCTTGTATCTCCTACGAAAACCATCACTTCACCTCCGACACAAGAACAGAAAGCGAAAGGAAGTAATATGAAGGCAACAGGCAAACTGCCAATGGCAAGACCTTCATCTACTCTTGGAAAAAGCAATTTGAGTATTGAAAAGGTAAAGATGGCTTCTGGGCAACAACCTTTTCTTTAAACAGGGCCTATGTGTGTTTTAGGAATGTTTAAACTGTCTACAAGCTTTTGTTTTTAAAAGGGAACTGTAATCTTCTGATGGTTTTCTACCTCCTAAGATCTTTAGACAGGAAACATTATTATATACAAAAAAAGAAAAGTCAGGGCAGCTACTGTGGTATAGTAGCCAATCAGCTTATCTGTTACCACAATGTAGGGCATGTGCAGGGAAATTTCTTTTCCATTGTATTGTGTTTCATTCCTGGCTTCTGTTTAAACACTGTTTTGGTGTAGTGATTTTACCAGCAGTTGTCTTAGTGACCTTATGTGCAAATATGGCTTTGTTTATTGTTAACCCTTGTCAGTTGAGGTGAGAGAGGAAAAACCCCACAATTGTTTTGATAGGACAATAAAAACTTTTAGCTCTAGTTTTGTCCACAGCTGGTGTCGATCATGAAAAGCACTGATGAGTGGTATTATGTTTAGGATGTGGCTATGTCACCAGCTGGAAAGGTATTCTAGGACCACAAGGAAACCGTTGTGTTTGTTAATGACCTTGTGTGCAGAAACCCCAGGCTCTAGACAGAATATCTTCTGGATTTCATTGCTCTGTACCTTATGGCTTAGGCTCCAGCGTGTACGCACGTTTTACTGACAATGTGGTATTGGCTTCTTGGGAATCATGACATATAGAATATAGGGCACCATTTGATGCCTTCATGGTATAAGTTGTCTTGATTTTTGCGTGCTGTAAGAAAAGGCACAGTCTTAGTGCTTTAACTAGCCAAATTTTACCCTCCTGTCTAAACAGATGGCTTAGATGATGTAGTCTGCTGTAGTGTCTCATCTTCTAGGAAGCTGGAGTAAAGCAGAAGAACACGAATTAAATGAAGATCTCATAGTTGTAAGGAACAGCTGTTACAGTATGTAGGTGAACATGATTATATGAAATTTGTGCTGTTGAATTGTTGCACATCTGTCCTTAGGTTAATGTCCAATATCTGGTTTCAAGCATATTCTAGTATTTAGCAAATACTAGACTAACTTTAAACTATATTAGTCTAAAGACTGGGTTCAAAAACTTCATCATGGACTGTTACCTGGTTTTATTCAACAAAATCAATTTCTGTAAAAAGCTTTATAGTGGTTTATAGAAATGCTACTAATTTTCAAACTGTTTTATTGAAATTTTCAGCCCAAACCAGGAAAACATACTAGTATTTCTACAAAAAAAGACTTGAACAGCATAGGATCATCTGAAGAACTAATTTCTGATAAATCTAGTGCTGCTTCAGATGTCTTTGATTCTTCGTTCAGTGGCAGTTCCTCAGTGCAAGACAAAAAAGCCCTTCCTGCACCAAGTAAGGTAATGCAAAACATTCTTAATATAAAAATATTTTTTCTTACGTTCTGATAAAAAGAAAAAATGAATATAGTTTACTTTCTAATGTAAAGCTATATTGTTTTGTATAGTGTGTTTAAGGAAAAGTAGTCTCTGTTCTGTAACTGCCATTCTTGAATGTGTATTCTAAGTCTATAACACAGTGAACGTACTTAAGAGCAACTATAAAGGCATTGGATTAACAAGCATTACCTTTGTTTTTAAAGCATTAGCTGCAGATAAGTGATCAGCAATTTTCTGTAAGAAACAAAATTTTTGAACTGTCTAGTTAACTATATCATATGAAAAGGCTGCCATAACTTGTATGAAGGTAGAAAACCTAGAGCTGTCAGGAGTTGTTCTGAAGGTCAACACCTGCCTCCACGCTGCGTGCCACTGCATTGAGTCACAGAACGGTTGATGTTAGAAGGAATGTCTTGAGGCCATCTGGTCCAACCTCCTGCTCAAGCAGGGCCACCTAGAGATGGCTGCCCAGGAATGTGTCCAGGCACCTTCTGAGTCAAGAATGGAGAGTCAACAACTTCTCTGGGCAACCAGTGCCAGAGTTCAGTTACCCTTGCAGTAAACAGTGCTTCCTGGCGTTCAGAGGTAGAACCTCCTGCGTTTCAGTCTCTGCCTGTTGTCCTTTCAGATATTTGTATATATTGGTGAGATCTACCTTGAGCCTTCTCTAGACTGCGCAGTCTCAGCTCTCTAAAACCTTTCCTCAGACGAGAGATGCTCCAGTCCCTTAATCATCTTAGCAGCCCTTTGCTGGGCTTTTTCCAGCAGCTTCAAATTGCTCTTGTACTGGGGAGCCTGAAACTGGACACAAATGTGGCCTCCCCAGTGGTGAGGAGAGGGGAGGGATCATCCCCTCTTATCTGCTGGCAACAGGATGCCGTTAGCGTTCTTTGCTGCAAGGGCATGCTGCTGGCTCACTTCAGCTTGTCCACCAGCACTCCAAAGGGCCTTTTCTGCAAAGCTGCTTTCCAGCTGGTTGGTGCTCAGTATAGACTGGGCTTGTTCCTTTTGCTCTTTAATCCCTCAAAGTCCACACTCAAGTTAGCGGCAGGAATAAAAATGACAGTCGGCCTCCCAGATATGATGCTGCAGTTCTGTGTAATAACCCAAATATAACGAACTGTTTGTAAGAAAATTCAATACTTGTAACTGTAATCTGAGGAAGGAGTTTCTCTAAAATTCACAAACAAAAAGCTATAATACCAAGAAAAAAACATGGTAAAATGTGTAAAATAGTTTTATTTTTGCTTTTGAATAAACTATACTCTCTGGTTCAGATTGGCTTAAAGAAGACAAGACATTTGAAACTTCCTGGTGTTGCCAGTGGTCTCACAAGAATGACTACTTCTTCCTCTTCCTCAACATCATTTTCCAGCGTGAACTCAAGTCTGAATTCAAGTTTACCCATTTCTCCCATAGGAAAAAATGGTAAACATTCTTCCTACACATTTGTGTTACAAATCAGTTTTGAAGTAGCTATGCATGTCTACTTAAGGGAACAAAGACAACTATGCTGGGAGAAAATGTTGAGAATGTAACTTAAATCTGCAAACTGTCCTGGTATTCCTTGAAGAATATTCTTTAACTTGATTGCAGTAATTTCAGAAATTTGGTGAGGAGACTTTCTAAACCAGGCAAAGTTTGCAGGATAATTGAGAGAATAAGCTTTCAGTAGTTGTATTTATTCTCCTAAAACTGGAGTTGTTTGAACACAAATTGAAGTGCTGTACATCACACTTTCCCATGTAAGCGTAATTGTTCTGCTTAGTTAAAAACTTAGCAATAAGCAGTGATTCAGAAACATAACTTAACTTTCTATTTCAGAGAAATCAAGCTTGTCCTCCAGAGGTGGTGTGAGTGCCTCTAAGCTTTCATCTGGTACAAACAGGCTGGCTCTTCACAGACCTACCAGAGTGCCATCTCTGCAGGCTGCCGATGCTGATAAATCTAGGAAGCAAGCAAGATCAGCCAGTACTCCCAAAGTATCTAGTGCTGTAAGCTTGACTAAATCTTCAGCTGCTGCAACATCTGAGGCCGTAGGCAGTGGGATTCAGAGGCCGAGCTCTGTTCCCAGTCTGCAGCAGCTCTGTCAGCAGGATAAAGAAGGAAGTGCAACAACAGGAAGCCTGTGTCCGAAACCCAAGGCCAGAGCTTTGTCTGTTCCGAGTCAAACTAAGGTCCCGGTGAAGACTGGGGGTAAGCACTTACTTTGCGTGACCTGTCTTATAGCTTGGCTATTAAAAGCAAATGTTACTTATTATTCGTTTCATTGTGCTTCTACCCACCTCTTGGAAGGAATTAGTGAAAGATACTGAAAAAGATACTGAAAGGTATCTCTTATTTAAAAAAAAACAAAAAACCCCACATGTAAAGCAATGAACCAATCTTTTCTCTCTAGATACGCCATCAAACAAATTCACACCAAAAGCAACACAATCTCTTGGATTAACATTTTCTGGCACACTTGGAAGGTAAGGCTGAACTGAAAATTGAATGCACTGAGCCATATTTCTTAATGCACTGTGGTTGGATGTTGCAACAACCTTTAGAAGTTCTAACTTCATATTCTCTAGTCCCTTGAGACCCTCCAGGTTAGCTGTGTTAATGCCTGTTGGAACTGATTTAAAAAAATTTAAACCGAAAAAACCCAGCCAAAACCCAGAGCTAAACCAAACTCCCCTCCATCTCTTCAGAAAAGGGTTTTCTTTGCAGTGCTAAGTAGACTTGAGTCACTCATAAAAGAATTGTTATAAAGTACAGCCCTTACTATGCTATAATTATCAATTTTATGATAATTACTGTTCCCTTACTGTCCAAAGGTAAACTGATTTCTGTTGTTTCGTTGACTAGCTTGAATAAAACTGTTTCTAGAAGCTTTTGGCTAATGCATGTTGGGGTTTTTCTCAGTGCCATAGCAGTCAGCACTCCTGTGAAAACCTCAGAAGATGGGATCTTTCAGAGACCTGTCTCCATGACTCCTGCCAGCCTGAAACGGTCTGGCTTACCTACTCCTGTTCGTCGGATCTCAGGATTTCCAGCAGTGACTCCTAAAACTGTACCAAGAACAGCATTATCTCCACCTGGTGCATTTGTTCACCCAAGTTCCACCTTTTCTACCAAAAAGACTCTTACGGCTGGGTAAGACAGAAATCTTTGTATATGAAATACATCTTGTAGGTAAACTGCCTCTAGATGAATTTTGATGACTTTCAGGTTCTAAGGACCTCTGATACCTGATAAATGTTAGAATGAAGCATTTGAGCATAGATGCTCTATAGGCCTAACAAGATTTATATCCTGTGACTAGTAAAATACTAGTAAGCTGTAATGAAATGAGTAATATATAACTTTAAAGAATTATAAACTCTAATAGGAAGTTATTTGCATTTCTTGAGCCAGCAGACGTGTATCTGATGATGTGGCTGAAAACAGATTTGGCGTTGAGGTTGTTTTCCCGTTGCCTTCTGATGAAGGGAAGTAGCTGGTTAAAAATACACATTACTCAACTTTGTTTTATACTGTTGCCAACGCTTCTGTAAAACTAGACCTTGTTAAAGCATCAGTGAAAAGCCAAGGTTGACTGAACTTTTAGTTTCTGAGCAAACTTACCTATGTTTCATTTGAAATAACTGCTTGCAGAATGGGTGACTCCTACACTTGTTAATTATTTTGATTTTCTGTGAAAATGATGTTGGACTGATAATATGAAGAATCTCAGAATGATAGGGGTTGGAAGGGGCCTCTGGAGATCATCTAGTCCAACCCTCACTGCCAGAGCAGGTTAACCAAGAGCAGGTTACACAGGGTGGTGTCCAGGCAGGTTTTGAATGTCTCCAGAGGAGATTTCACCACCTCTCTGGGCAGCCTGTTCCAGTGCTTTGTCTCCCTCAAAGTAAAGAAGCTCCTCCTTGTGTTTAGATGTTACTTTCTATGTTCAAGTTTGTCCCTGTTACGTCTTGTTCTGTCACATGGCGCCACTGAAAAAACACTGGCCCCATCCTCCTGACACCCACCCTTTAAGGATTTATAATCATTAATAAGATGCCCCCTCAGTCTTCTACAGACTAAAAAGGCCAGTCTTCTACAGACTAAGAAGACCAAAGTCCCTCAGTCTTTCTTCATAAGAGAGATGTTCTAGTCCCCTCATCATCTTCATAGCCGTTTGCTGTACCCTCTTCAGCAGTTCCCTGTACTTCTTGAACTGGACACAGGACTCCAGATACAGCCTCGCCAGGGTGGAGTCGAGGGGGAGGATGACCTCCATCGACCTGCTGGCCACCCTCTTCTTGATGCACCCCAGGATGCCATTGGCTGCCTTGGCCACAAGGGCACCTTGCTGGCTCATGGTCATGCTGTTGTCACTGAGAACTCCCAGGTCTTTCTCCATGGGGCTGCTTTCCAGCAGGTCAGCCCCTAACCTGTACTGGTACCTGGGGTTGTTCCTCCCCAGGTGCAGTACCCTATGCTTGCCCAACTCTCCAGCCTGTCCTGGAAGGCGGCACAGCCCTCTGGTGTGTTAGCCACCCATCCCAGTTTTGTGTCATCAGCAAATTTGCTGATGGTACATTCTGTCCCTTCATCCAGGTCATTGATGAATATATTGAATGAAGCGGGACCCAAGAGGGCAACATCTTCTCACAAGTGCTTTATCTATGTATGCAGGCTTGTTTCATGGTTGGTGATGAGCAAGTATTAAAGCAAAAAAAAAAGCTAGAAAACTCCTACTGTATGCCATGTTACCTAGACTATATTTCCAAAAATAGTCTTTTCTCTCAAGGAAAGACTTGCTTCCTCTAAAATTACTTTGTTACACTAACCGGATTACAATCCCTGGTCCCCCAGCTCGTGTCAGTACTTCCTTTCAGCAGAGGCTCAGGTGGGTTGTTCAGTGATATGCAATATCAGTTCTTGTTTCCTGGTTGTTTCTTCAAAGTCTAAGAAAACCCAAAATCCCATGTGTGAAATTTAGGATGTGTATATGTATCAATTTAAGACTAAAACGAGGTTAGGGCATGGGCTTGTCTTCAGTAGTTCATGGTGATTTAAAGAACTCAGTTATGGCCAGTGTTCTTTTCCCCAGTTCTAAACAGAAAAAAGAGAGTAAGAAACAGATCTCTTCTTCAGAAGATGAAATATCTCCTCCACCTGTGCTACCTCTTGCGCTTAACTTCTCACCAGAACAACCTGATGCAGAAACAGTAAATGAATTAAAAAAGACTGAAGTACAAAATCAGGTGGCTGAAGAGAAACAAACTGAGGTAAGAAATGACAATATCTTTTTCTGCAGAACTACTAAGTAAACTGCTTGAGAATAAATTATTATATGATGAGCAATAAGAAAACCAGTACATGTGAAGTTAAAATGGCTTAACTTTAAGCGTTTGCACCCTCTAGTGTCTATTTTTAGTACTGAACAGCTTGCTCAGCGTTTCCACCAAGTTTGTTCCCATCTCAAAGCTTGAATGGTCAAATACCTGCAGATTTCATATTAAATTTCCACTTCTGGATATAACTGCTGTGAAATCCTTGTGGATTTAATTAGAAAAGCAATCACAGGGCAGTTCCTTTTGCAGCCATAAAGCCACTTTGGAAAAAAAGAAAAGCATTGCTGTAGCTAAACTCAATCACCTAACAGCAGTGCAAATGTGCATATGAGTGGGGATTACACCCCAACGCCCATGTGGCAGTAAACTTAGTGAAGTGCTGTGTACTTAGTCCAGTGAGTACTCAATCTTTCCCTCCTCCAAGAGTCTGCTGGCTTCATGTGGAAAGCTGGCATTCCACAGGCCTTAAGGAGAAAGGACTGAACTGGTAGTTCTGAAATACTAACCTGTCAAAGTGACTGTTGATTTACAGATATGCAGGGGAAGAGTAACCTGTAGCTTAACTGATGTTTTACACTGGCATTTTCCTTGTCATTGTACT
>NW_009730514.1:0-493 GCF_000703405.1 Apaloderma vittatum
AAGAGACCTTCAATATCATTGAGTCCAACCTCTTCCTAGCCCTACCAACATCACTAAACCATGCCCTTCAAAGCAACATCTACCCTTCTCTTAAATACCTCCCTGGGCAGCCTGTTCCAATGCCTGACCACACTCTCGGTAAAGAAATTCTTCCTAATATCCAACCTGAACCTCCCCCACCACAACTTAAGGCCACTTCCCCGTCACTACTAGAGAGAACAGACCAACCTCCACCTCGCTACAACTTCCTTTCAGGTAGTTGTAAAGAGCAATAAGGTCTCCACTCAATCTCCTCTTCTCTAGGCTAAACAGCCCCAGATCCCTCAGACGTTCCTCATAGGACATATGTTTCAAATCCTTTACCAGCTTGGCAGCCCTCCTCTGTACCCTCTCCAACACTTCAATGTCCCTCTTGTCCCTCTCACTAGAGGTCCAAAACTGGACACAGTGCTTGAGTACAGGGGCATGATCACCTCCCTGCTCCTGCTGCCCA
>NW_009730515.1:0-1790 GCF_000703405.1 Apaloderma vittatum
GGAGGCTGAGGGGTGACCTCATAAACGTTTACAAATACGTCCAGGGGGAATGTCAGGAGGACAGAGTCAGGCTCTTTTCAGTGATGCCCAATGACAGGACAAGGGGCAATGGGTTTAAGCTGGAATATAAGAGGTTCCACAAAGCCTTAGGAAAACCTTTTTCCCTGTGAGGGTGACAGAGCACTGGAACAGACTGCCCAGGGAGGTTGTGGAGTCTCCTTCTCTGGAGACATTCAAAACCTGCCTGGATGCGTTCCTGTGTGACCTGCCCTAGGGGATTCTGCTCTGGCGCGAAAGCTAGACTAGATGATCTTTTGAGGGCCCTTCCAACCCCTAACATTCTGTGATTTTGTGATTCTGTGAAAATAAATAATGATACTGGTCAGCATTTTTTCTGACTTTCGTTAAAAGCAAGATAAACTCTGAAGCATTTCAGGGCCAGGTAGCCTATATACAGAAGAGTAATGGAGTGTGTGAGGAGGAAAGATATAGAAATACACTAAAAAGGCCTTCTTTACTCCACCTGGAGATATATTCCTAATCATGGATAATGTCCTTTGAAGCAGAAAAAAAGCTTGAATATATTAGTGTGTAGACCTTTCTAACTAGATGCAGTAACACACAAATCTGAGAAGTAGAAATCTTTGATTAGTATTTATTGTAGTTATATAAGCCTGATGAAAAAAAATAAAATCTTTGCTTTAATATGAAGGATATTGATGCACAGTTTAAAGTTTTCATGGAAAGAAACAAGATAAGGATCAAAACTTAAATTGTGTAGACATTCTTGTGGCTTTTGTCGAAACAAATGTGTATTTCTGAATTAATGTAGTCATTAATGTCCTCACATCTCGGGTTTAATTAGGTCATTTTAATTACATTAGGCAGATTGTGAAAAATTGAAATTAATTGAAAACTTCCTAAGACTGTTGTTATTTAAAAACAATTTTAGAGACCTCAGTCAAAAAATCTGTTGAGAAGAATACACAGTCAATGAAGAATGACAGGGATCTATAGACCCTTGGAAGCTGATATGTTGCCTGGTCTAGTCGAGAGGTGGTGTCCCTGCCCACAACAGGGAGGTTGGACTAGATGATCTCTAAGGTCCCTTCCAGCCTATACCATATATATATGATAGAATAGTAGCTCTTGTGACAAGTCACCAATAGAAAAACTGAAGTCATATATTAGCCATATGAAGAAAGTAGTTATCCGGTAGGAGAAAAATGAAAGCCAGTGCAACACAAAACTATGAAAAAGAAGAGAGACTTGTCTAAATTGGTTTCCTGGATCCCTCTTTCTATATGATCTCTTCACTAATAATAACCATACTATAAGTACACTATCATACCTGATTCCAAATGAAGAGGGTGACAGAGGTGATAAATGCTTCATTTGGTAGCTATTATATCCCACCAAAAGGTACAACTGCAAGACAGAGAAGGCTGAGTTTTCCTTTTGTAGGAAATGAAGAGGTCATGAAGTGATAGCAAAGCAGAAACTTTTAAATCACTGTGAAGTCTTCAAACTATACCATGACCAGATTAAATGGTAGATACTAAAAATTGCCCTCGGCTGAAAATGAGAACTTTTTAGTCAAACAGTTCACAAAAAGTGTTTCTTGTCATCACATCTTTGGTCTTGCTCCATATTCATACCAAGGGAAAATAAATGCAAAGAGAACTCACAAGTCGCCTGTGGTTACCCATTAAAGAAATCCAACACTACTTCTGAACTAACCCTAGTGTTCCTTATTTTTTAATGGTTGTGAGCATAACCATAGTTACTGG
>NW_009730516.1:0-250 GCF_000703405.1 Apaloderma vittatum
CCGTTCGCTGGGACAGGTTGTCTTCCTCAGCTTCTCCAGGTGGGAGTGACACAGCTTCTTTAACGTGTTTTTGGTTGGCTGGTGTTTGGACTGTCACTGGGACGCTGGGCTTGGGCACTCCTGTCTGCTGCAAGGCCAGGCTGGGAATTTTTCCACTCGGGATCTAGTTGTCATCCAGAAGACATGAGTTCCCTGTTAACATATGCTTTTTTTTTTTTTTTTGGGTATGCTTGCATGGTTGCTTGGTAGC
>NW_009730516.1:348-7122 GCF_000703405.1 Apaloderma vittatum
CCTGGGAGGGTGCTGGGGGTATCACAGAAGGCGTCTGTCAGAGTTTAATGGCCAGCCCAATCTTAAACTTTGATACCAGATCATGCTCCAGATGGGTATATTAGAGTGTCAGAGATTGCTGAGCTAAAGAACACAAAGGCATGGAGTGTTTGCATTGAAATGCATTCTGTTATTAATAATTCTTATTGTTGAGGTTATTTTTCTTGACCTCCCAGCTATCCTTTGCTCCCACTTTCTTCCTGGCATGGTGGCATCATGCAGTCGCGTGCTTGCTGTGTGCTACAGCTAAACCCTACAAACCTCCCCGGGTCCCACCGTGACCAGCTGAGCCTCTTCCCCACGGTAGCAGCTGGGCTGGGCTTAGGGGGCAGCCTGTGGGCAACCACTAGTAGCCCCGTTTCGGCTGAGCTCAAGCTGAGGCTGATGGAAAGGTTTCCCTGCTCCCCGCCCCTTGCAGCAGGTTTGCTTTGGAGGGAGGAGAAGCGTGAGCAGGTTCCCCATGGTTCAGGTCCCACCGTGACCAGCTGAGCCTCTTCCCCACGGTAGCAGCTGGGCTGGGCTTAGGGGGCAGCCTGTGGGCACCCACTAGTAGCCCCGTTTCGGCTGAGCTCAAGCTGAGGCTGATGGAAAGGTTTCCCTGCTCCCCGCCCCTTGCAGCAGGTTTGCTTTGGAGGGAGGAGAAGCGTGAGCAGGTTCCCCATGGTTCTGGCTCCAGAAAGCCGCAGCACTTATTGACTTAAACGCAGAGGGGACATGCATCCCCATGGCTGTTTTCCACAGGTCAGGCTAAATCCCCTGGTCTTTTATAAATCCACTCTGCTCATGCAGCTGCAATTGCTGAGTCTTTTTGTAAAGCCTCTTGAAGCTACTGCTGGGGGAGAAATTGTACTGCCTGGTGTGAAACTTCAGCCTCCTGCGTGACTGACCCCACCAGTGGCTTCAGAGGGGCTGATTGTATGCCCTTCTCTCTCAACCACTCGTTGCCTTGAGTGACATGGAAAGGAAAAATTGCTTTGTACAGAAACGTGGGCATTGCTTCCACCTCCTTCCCCATTTATCTGCTCCTGGCTTTGTTTTTTCCAGCCCTGCTGCACTGGGGAAGATGCTGCAGCCATGACGCCAGGGTTGATGTCTTGTGTGGCTGCTTCTTTGTGTTTTAGAGAAAAATCCCCTCTGGGCCAGGGGACCTCAGGGACATTGGGTCACTAGGAGTCGTGCCCATGAGGGAGGGGGCCCAGGTGATGCTGTGGGGTGGGTCTACAAATACATGGAGGCTCTGTCCCCTGGCACAGAGGCACCCATGGGTGTGGACTCAGCACAGCTCCCTGCCTCGGTGCCGTGGCTGCCTCTCCTCTCGCTCCTCGTGGTTTGCATGGCAGAAACCATTACTGCAAACGAGAAACCCAGGAACGTCCTTTTTCCAGCTCTTGGGCTTTTATTGACTCAGAATGGCTGCCAAGCCTATAAATAAATGTTCCTTGAGCTAAATATAGCAGCCACTGAAATAGGCTGCTGGCTATTTATTTAGCTTGTGGCCTCTTTGAAAGCTTGCCAGTCCCCACTGCCTTTACCTTCGCACCGTCCCACCCCGGGCTGTGGCCACCCACCACGGGGGCATGGCTGAGTCAGCGAGGGGCGAAAGGGTCACAAAAAGTCAGTCCTGGCTCTGCAGGGCTGGAGAGCCAGGGTGACAGGATCTGGCACCTGGAGGGGCTTTAGCCTTTCTGCATCCCTGCCCAAAGAGCTGGGGGGTCGCTAGAAGGGACATTTTCTGGAGCGACTGGGCAGGGTTTGAGCCAGCCACAAGCCAGTTTCCTCTCCTGGGAGGACCTGGGACCATTTTCCAGCACTGGAGCCTGGAAAGAAGAATTTATCATGTCCCGCAGGCTTTTCAGCAGTGCTTTTCACACTTTGCAGGAATGTAAATGCTACCAGTGCCGTGTGTCGGGACCTCAAGGGCACCCAGGGGCATTACTTGAAGCCCATCTAAGCACCCTTGCTTGAGTCAGGATGCTCAAGCTTGTACCCTGTGGCTGTGACTTGTTCCTGGCCTCAGATGGACCTCAGGTGATGCTGCAGCCGCATCCCTTGCTGCTGCTGGCAGGACCCATTGGCTTGACACCTCTTTGCATGTCTGGGAGATGCCATGTGCCACGTCAGGGAGATGAACCCTTATTAGAGGACCACACTCTGAGACCCTCTGTGGGATGTGTGTTCCTCCAGAGCCCTGTTACTGTGCCTTGACGCAAGGAGGGGTGGGCTTTGCCCTTCCAGCACCGATGGACAGCGAGATGAGGACTGCTCTCATGCTGCAGACACTGCCCTGCACTCAGAGTCACATAGAAATAGAATGCTGCTCACCTTGGGCTGTGACAACTTCCCTGCAGCTCTGTGCCAGAGAAGGGAAACTCTCCATCACTCCCTGGAAAGGCACGTTTGTTCCTGGAGCAATCCAAGACATTAATAATGCTTAGCACTTACAGGGAGTTTTGCTAAACATGAGCTAATCCTTACAACACTCATGGGAAGGAGAAAAGTAATTATTGTCATTGCACTTAATTTTTCCTTTCTCATGTACCCCTACAAATGGGGATCAGCTCTAAGAGCTCTGGAAATCAAGGAAGAATCCCGCTCACCCCGGCTCGTACAAATAGGAAACCTGGAGCAATGATGACAGGTTATTTGCCAACGGCCATCCAGGAAGGCAGAGCTGGAGCTGAACTAGTCTCAGGGGGAAATCCTGGCCCCCAGTTCTGCTTCTACACCACCAGGCTACAATTCCCTGAGTGACAGGATAATTCTGACCCCACCTGTGCGATGCCAAAAGGATGGAGATGCTTTGTAGCGCTCTTTGCCCTCCTCTCCACAACGTCACTTTACAAGGTGGTAAGAAACCCTGCTCTCAGGAGCAGCAGTGTGCCCCAGTGATGAAGGTGACCAGCACCATCCTGGCCTGGATCAAAAATAGTGTGGCCAGCGGGAGCAGGGAAGTGATTGTGCCCCTGTACTCGGCACTGGTGAGGCCACAGCTTGAGCACTGTGTTCACTCTTGGGCACTGCAGTATAAGAAAGACATTGAGGTGCTGGGGCAGGTCCAGAGAAGGGTAACGAAGCTGGTGAGGGGTCTAGAGAACATCTCCTCTGAAGAGTGGCTGAGAGAACTGGGAGTGTTTAGTCTGGAGAAGAGGAAGCTGAGAGGAGACCTCATTGCTCTCTGCAAATACCTGACAGGAGGTTTTAGTGAGGCAGGTGTTGATCTCTTCTCCCAAATAACTAATGCTAGGGTGAGAGGAAATGGGCTCAAGTTGCACCGGAGGAGATTTAGACTTGATATTCGGAAAAGTTTCTTTACTGGAAGAGTGATTGAGGCATTGGAATGGGCTGCCTGGGGAAGTGGTGCGGTCATCACCCCTGGAGGTGCTCAAAAAGTATGTAGACATGGCACTTGAGGGTGTGGTTTAGTAGTCATGGTAGTACTGAGTTGGTGGTTGGACTTCATGATTTTAGAGGTCTTTTCCAACGTTAATGGTTCTGCGATTCTAGATGCAGACCAGGCTCATGAGTATATTGTTTTGCTGTGCTGCTGTGATGAGTTCCAAAATGCCCACTTGTGACCTTCCTTCTGGAATCTGCTGCCACATGTTGTTGACCTCCCCAGCCCCTGGCCACTGGGCGAGCAGCCCCAGTTGCTGTGGTCAGCGCAGCACTGACAGCACAGAGGGGAAGGAGCCGATGGGACGGTCGCAGGGCTTGTCCCAGCCATGCAGTATCAGAGCAAGGCTGGCTTAGAGAGTTAAGATGCTGCTGTGGTCACTCCTGGGGCATAGAGGGGCTGGGTTGGGGTGCCCTGGGTAAGAGAGGGTCAACTGCCTGTCTCAGTCCTTTGTAAGGGTAAAGTGCAGGTTTTGGGGGGTTCCTAAACTCAGCAATGCTCCCCAGCCACACTCCTCTCTTCAGCTGAAACCTCTGCACTCCATGTCTGAGTGGAATTACTGTCTGTCAGCGGTACCCAGATGATGTCATTTAGTTTTCCAGGCTTCTGGGCTGAGCCAGCAGCTCGAGCCAGTATGACTGGAGATGCTTTATTTAGAAAGAGCCCAAGTGCAACCAAGCCCAGGCCTTTGCAGCACCCTGCCACCTCCCTTCCCTGCTGATGCAACCCCAGCTGCAGGCAGGAACGTCGAGGATGCTGCTGGGAAAGCTCCAAGTGGGACCCTGCAGGGCAGGTGGGAACAGGGGGTGCCTCAGGTGAGGGTGATGTTGAGTCTGCTCTGTTTGCTGTCCCCAGGACCAGGGAACAGCCGAGGAGCACCCATCCCTACAAGCTCCTTTCTGCTCCCTGGAAAGCTCAGCCTGAGCTCCCCAGCATGGTAGCAGCCACCCTCCTCATCCTCACGCTTGCCACCACCAGTCTAGGTTACTGCAAGAGAGCCTCAGGCTGGCTCGGGGCTTGCTTTTTAGTTGGAAAGCAAATGTCTTCGCCCTCGACACCCCTTAACCTGCCTCCTCTGCCTCAGCAGCATCTCCTGACAGGCGAGTGGCTAAGAATAGCCCTTGCTGCTGGCTCCGGGCTGGTGCTGTTTGCTCAGTGACTCAGAGCTGGCCAGGCAGGCACATACTCAAAGGGCCCCATTACTCATCCATCCGCATTGCCCCAAGGATGGGGTTTGTGTCTCTCGCTCTCCTCTCCTTTAAAAATCCTTTATTTATTTCTTTTTAATAAAGCTGCCATCCACAAAGAGACATAATTATCCTGGATTTAAAGCTAAATATGTGCGCCCGGACCCAAAATGCTGCAAACTCCATTGATCATGCTGGCAGCCCCTGGGTGTTGCTCCTGCCAGGAGGGAGCTGTGTGGGCAAGAAAAAATGCCTCCTGAAATTGCATTTCATGGCACCAGGGTAAGCATGCAAACAAAAGTCCTTCCCTGTGGAAACCATCTGTGTTGAATGCCAGCATGGGTTTGGCTGTGCCCAAATCCAACTGGCCCCTCAGATGCCCACGGCATGACCCAGCTGCTCCCATCTCGCCCACACCCCCACAAACTGCAGCCCTCTTTCCTCGCCGCAGACTGCCTCCTTGCCCAGTGGGTGCTGCAGTGTCTGCAAAAACATCTACGCGAATTAGAACAGGCCTCCATGTGAAAAAAGTGGCCCCCTTTCCCAACAACAAAAAGGCAGTATCTTTCCCCATCTGCTTTACTCCCCTGAGGCTCTCTCTGAGTCACAGCCAGTCGTGCTGGGAACGGAGCCGCATCCTGATCCTGTCCGGTGCACATCTGTGTCTGCAAGGCGCTGCTGGGGGAGAACACAGCTCCTGCACTGCTTCAGCCCCACCGTCCCCTTCTTGCTGTTTTTCAGGCTCTTCTTCCAACTCTTCCAACCCCACCACTTCAACCCTCCCATCATAGGGGTCCCCGTAACTCCAGTCCAAGATGCTTCACGAAGCCTCGGCAGCACCAAGAGCTGAGAGCGGGCACCGTCTCTGCGCTGGGGTACTCTGAGCCAGTGGGAGAGCAGGGCCAACCTGCCAGGCTTGTTCCTGTCTCGCAGACCCGACTGCTGCCCCACAACATCCACCGCACCGTCAAGGGCTGACACACGGCTGGTGGCAACCCCGAGAACTGAGGGCACAGCAAAACCAGACTGTGCTGGAGGAGGCAGCAGGATGGTGGTGGCCCGAACCAGAGCTTTGTGGGACACCTTTCCCCGGCACCTGCCTCAGAGGCAGGCTCTGAGCAGGGCTGGAGGGAAGTCCTTGAGATGCGTCTTGAGGAAAAGCCCTGGCCCTGCAGAGCCCGGCAGCCCTGGCAGCACCCAGCCTGCAGCGAGGCATGTGAGCAACCTCTAGTGGCAGGTCCCGATGGCTCGGGAGCTCTTTAAACCACCAAAAATTTCGTCTGTGCAACAGCTGACGACGAGAAAGGAAGTTTATTCTCATTTTACGTCCTTTGGGAGCGCTCGGGGTGATACTCGGTGTCGGACAAACCCCGTTGTGCAAGGGTGCTGAAGCACCACTGCAGGTGTTATATGTGAGGAGGAGGAGGAGGAGGGATGAAGGTGAATGGCTGCTCACATGACTGGTTGGACAGATGCAAGGCAGAAGTCTGGAGGATGAAACTGTCCATGAGGCAGCAACCTGCGATGTGACAGGAGCCTCCTGCCTGGCTCTGGACCTACCAGGCTGCGTGACATGACGAAGAGCAGGTGCCCACCTCTGTGCTTCAACTTCAAAACCTTTTTGTGCCCTGCAGGTGCAAATTACTGCAGAAGAGAAAGGCCATGCTGGTTCAGGGGCTCTGCAAGCAACCTACCCTTCTACAGACTAGCTGGGAGCGACATGTCACTTCTGGTGTCCATGATGTCCATCTCACCTCCAGCCACACACCGCACCAGGAAAGGAAAAGGCTCCATGTGCTCCTAAGAGCCACATCTGTCCTGCTTCGGTCACCTGAACCATGTGGTCCAAGTCTTTCATGTCTCTAAAGCCACTGAGGACCAGGTTTGTATTGGGGTGTGGGAAACTCAAGGCACCAAGTGCTGGGCTGCTGACAGGCAGCTACAAGATGCTGCAGTCCTCTAGTCTTCTAGGAGACCCTGCTTTGTGCCCCAAAACTCCCTTACTGACATCCCAGCCTGTGCTCTTCATCAGCAAGAGGCGTCAGCAACACATCACCACTGCCGTCCCCCATTTGTGACCCACGTGTGTAGTCCCCAGCACTGGAAATGGAGAGAAGCTCGGTAGCAATCCTCTGGCCCAGCCAATCGTTTTGG
>NW_009730516.1:7153-17768 GCF_000703405.1 Apaloderma vittatum
TGCTTCCTTCAGCCTGGATTGAAGGCTGGGTTTTGGCTTCACTCCGGCATCCCCTGGGCACAGCACAGTGACGAAGTGTCTGCGTTCGGGCTGCAGGAGCCACGGCACAGTCGCTGCTCAGCAGACTTGGTGGTGCCCCAAGCAAGGGCCAGACTGCCTTGTCTCCAGCCAGGGAGCATTAACCTTCCACCACCAGAGGCATTCCTCAGACCTTGCTGATGCCAAACAACAGTACATTATAAAGTCGAAGAACTGCCAGGGCTGCCTCTCCCTGCCCTGCTTTCCCTGTTAATTGCTTCACAGGCCGTCCATTAAGGACAACAGCCAGGACGTGCAGGAGATGCTCCCTGCAAGCACCTGGCACGCCTGCCTCTCGCTCACTACAATCTCTGCTGCAGATGACCAGGATATTTTGGTCCTGAAGCTCCTGAGATAATGTCCAGATACCCAGAGCTTTGTGCCACTTACCCTGGCTGCAGGGTGAGTCCAGAGAGCTGTGGGGTCAGCCCTGGGTGCTGCACTGAGAGTGGGGCACAGAGGGTACGGACAAGTCAGAGATGGGAGAAGAGCAGTTTCCATCAGGGTAAAGGCTATGACTGATGAAGTGGTGCCTGCGTGGGCTGTAGCTAAGGCTGTAATGTCACGGGGCCAGCATAGTGGGATGCATTTGGATGACTGTGAACTTTCCGCCTTCCCCTTTCCCCCATTATTTGTCCTTTGGGTCACGCAGGGTTCCTGAAGTGCTTTCAGCTCTGACAAGTTTGCTTAGTTGTGGAAACCTGGGGGGGATGGTGAAGGCAAATCCAGTATTCCTCTGCAGATTCTATTTGCCACACTTCCCCAGTTCCCCATGCTGCAGCGAGGCTGGTGTAGGGGAGGCAAACCCTGCCAGGGAAAGCAGGAGCAGGCAGGGAACAGGAATAGCTGAGGCTCAGGTGCCTCCTGCACCAGGTTCTGGGCATGGCCTCCCGATGGCAACTGGTTTCACCCCAGTCCCATAAGCGCGCCCCATAAAGCCTGGCAATCAGGTGCTGGCAGAGCAGCAGTGGGGGTATAAAGAACTCTTAGGAAGACAAATAACCTCTTTGGAGTATTTTTATATCAGAGTGGCTTAAAGGGTATGTAGCCAGAAAGATAACCCAGATCACTGCAGGGCGTCATCCAGCTCAGACAACCTCTGTGATTTCGCCAGGTCAACCGTGCATTTGATAGCACCCAGCCAAAGACCAAGCCCTGATACCCCTTCTCACCAAAAGAAATGGTCCACACGCAGAGAAGTAATGAAAAAGGATCCTTCTGCTGCCTCCTGCACCAGGCAGTGCTGCCGACAGAGCCGCAGAGGCGGTATCAAACCTTTCTCCGAGGCGGACGGGCTGCCCTTGGCTCTCGCACACACCAAAGCTATTAGCAATGAGCTCACCCCTCTATTATCGCTGATCCAGGGAGTCGGGCGGCTCTCAGGAGCGCGGCTATCGATCCATGCCTCTTACACGTCCCCCTCGGGCCTTTGGTTTCAGGAAACCTCTTTGCCTCTCCTTTCCTTGTCTCTTCCCTGCAGCCTCCAGGAATGCTTGACTGAGGGACCCTGAAACTGGGAGTTGAGGCAAAAGCAACGGGGACTGCAATGAGGATGAGGGTTAAGCCTGGCTGGCATCGCCTATTCGCTTTGTCTGACTCTGCTTTATTCATCCTCTTTGTCTTTTCCCCAGGTTAAGGTTGCGGGTTAAGGGAGGGAAATCCTGGAGCCTTGCATGGGAACCCATCCTACATGGTCTCTGCTCATCCGCTGCACGGACTTTCTGAAGCGGCTGTGCCCAGCATGGCAGTGTCCTCTCCTCCCTCTCCCATGCTTTCAGAGCTGTCAGCATGACTTGTGCTAATTTCTAACAGGCGACTGCACCTGGAGCACAAGCAGATAAGCCTGTTAGTCTGCTGGGGAGAGTTCAGTAATGGTCATGATCAACTCAGCAGCATCCTGCTACCCCTGAAAGACAATCCTGCAGTCCTTTAGGCCACTTCTATCCGTTGAGGTCCACCTTGGCCAAGCAACCAGGTGTCGGGGTGAGAAAGCACACTGGGCAGGTGGGGCATCACAAAAGACTGGTGGAGCTACGGTCAGAAATCACGTCATCTGCTCTGGGCTCCTCTCCTAGGTAAGAAGCAAACAATTTACTGCCCAGCCCCTTATAAAATGGGCTCCCTCGCTCCCCACCCTTCATGCCCAGGAAGACTTTCAGGTGCCTGTGTGCACTTCATAAATGACTAATGAGCCGTTGCAAACATTAGCGGTAGCGCTGGCTGCCAGAAGGAGACGGAGATCAAGCCCTCCCTTGGATCTATCAGCTCCACCCAGGAAGCAGCCTTGCCTTTGCCAACAGTCAGATTAAGAAAAGGGCAGACAAACCGCCCGCCCGGTGCCCTGAGCGGGCGACCTGAGGCTGGCAGCCCATGGGAAGAAGGGACTGTCAGAAGAGGGAGGAAAAACCCATGTCTTGCTACAGCTGCCTTCCAAGAGCTCCTCCAGAGAGGGGGATTTGATAGGGGGATTTTACCTGGAGATAGGTTAGGGCTAGCAGGGAGGAGTCTCCCATTTTCAGGTGGCTTTGTGAACAAGAGAGCTTTGGAGCCTATGGATGCCCTGAGGAAACCTCCATGCTCAGCCAGAGCTCTGGTGTGACCAGCACAGGGGTTTTGGTTTTCATCTCTTCCTTTAAAAACTGCTTATGCAGCCCTAGTTTGGAGATGGGACACGCACCTTGGAGCATGGAAGGACCAACGACTGCACTTCCGTACCCCCGAAGATAAACTCCAGGGAGTTGTTTCAGGCAGTTCCAAGTCCATGAATGATGGTAACAAACGGTGACATTTGTTTCGAGTGATGACTCAGTCATGGCACCATTGGATCCCCACAAATCTGAGGAATTTGCCCAGGGTAAAGCTTTCTTACCCCTCACCCTGCCCTCTGGGATTTCATGTAATAGCATGTTACAGTGTGCGGGGCCAGAATTGAGCTGACTGCTTGCACTTACTGCCCTTGCTGTCAGAGAAGAAAGAGGACAGGTCACCTCCCATTGCTAACACTGCAAAATAGACATGGAATAAACCTGACCTTCGTTTAACAGCACTTGCTGAAGCAATCAACACTTCCTATACAAAGAAAAATCAATGAAATGCCACTTACCAAACAACTCCCTATTGGTCTGAACCAACAACGGAGCGTGATGCCACCCAGTGCATTCCAAACCCTCTCCAGTGGGTTGCCTTCTCTGGGCTGCTTGGGCAGGTTTGGTATTTTGTTGTTTCTACCAGCCCTGCATGCTCTGCTCGGAGCTGGTTTTGGGAAGCCTCAGCAGCACACTGCAATTTTACTGGCTGTGCCCTGCAAGCTGGCTGTCACCCACCCCTGTTTTCCAGGTGCCTACTCCAGAGATGATGGTGCTTCTTCCACGTCAGTGCTGGAGGAGCCAAGTAAGGAAGAGGATAGTCTTCCTACCATCTCAACACTTCTGAATCCCTCCCAAAGCCTCCTTTTCTCTCCGGAAAGACCAGTAACCCATCTGTGCCTAGCTAGAAACCGTGTTACTGGCTGCGAATAACTTTCATTTGCATCTTTTCCTCTTTTCCCCCCAACTCCCTGTCCAGGAGCTTCCCCTTCTTATGGCCATCAGATGGTGCCATTGAGTCTTCTTGGGATGTGAAGCCCCGAGGACAGCAGGTTGGCACCAGGGACCACAGGGTTGTCTCGCTCCATCTCACAGGCAGGGAGTGGAGTTTTGTTGCCCAGTTCCAGGTAAAGAGATTTTTTTTCCTCTAGTACGGGTGTTGGCAAAGTACAACAAATGTGGGGTTTCTGTTGTTGCCAAATACGTTAACAAGCATACGTGTTGCTACTTTTTCTGGGGTTTTCTGCATGAGTCTTGCCAGACTGGCTATCTTCTTGCAGCTGGACTCCAGTGATATCTGTGCAGGGAGCAAGTGATAACAGTAGAGGAGCACTTCAGCTTCAATTTCCACCTAAAAAAGAAGTGATGTGTGTTCACTGCTGGAAGGATTTAAAGAAGTTGAACTGAGTTCATGCAGCAGGGCCAGAAATTAAGGACAGCAGCAGCATTAGCGAAAGCTCCCTTCCCTCCACGACAGCTAGGTGGGACACAGGACTTGGGTGATCCTAGTCAGCAGGTAGCCCCATGCTTGGGGGTGACCATCTCCCTTCTACCCCTCCCTGCTTATTTCCCCCTCCTTTTTTTTTTTTTTAGAAGAGAGCATTGTAAGGACAGGAGAAGAGGCTTGTGCACCAAGGCATGCTGGTTGTGATGCGCTCATCGCATTCGACATCTCCCCTCCAGATGTGGGCTCAGGACTTCTTTGGTATTAATATTTCTTTGGTGTTAATAATTCTCTTTGTGGGGTTTGGTGGGTTTTTTTCTGCAATGACCAAAGCCTGGTACAGGCAGCCTGTCCAGCTGAGGCCTCTACCTGGCATTGCAAATATGCATGAATAATAACTGATTAGTGCCTCTCCTGGGTTGGTTTTCAGTTTTAATTGTGCAAGATGAAAGAGGAGAAAAATGCTAGCAACGTGAGGAAGGAGGGAGAGGAGAAATAATTACAATTGCATTTAGTCAGTGATAAGAATGGCTGCTGAGCTGAGCTGGGTGGTTTCCAAGCACGGTGGGAGCCAGCTTCAATTTCACAGCATATTTCCCGCGCCCTTAAAATAACTTCTCCCTGCCCCCAGGGTGTCACCAAGGAACCGAGTCCCATCTCAGAGGGCTAGGGCAGAAAAGAGGGGATGCTGTGCAGAGCCAGACCTGTGGTCTCCCCGAGAAGGCAGTGGGCAGGGCAGAGCTAGCTGTTAGAGCGGTGAAGAGTGGCTTCCCCAAACCGCTCGGCAGAGATGGGACCTCTTTACTGTCGGGCTCATTGCTCATGTGAGATGTATTTGCAGAAGGGACTGTCTGTGCAGAACGCGGGCAGACAAACAGACTCCTGTTCTGCCGGGCACCCTTTGTAATCGCTGGGGGCTGGGAACACTTTAACACAGGCATCCGAGGCCTCTTTCGTACTGCAGGCACCAGCCCTGCCTTGGACTGGGTGGGATCTGCAGGATGCTGAGATCAGGTCCTGCTCCCCGACCTCAGCAGGAGTCTGGATCCAGCCCACTGCTTGCTCTCACCCACGTTAGGTGAGGAGAGAAACCATGCAGCAAAAGCAAAGCCTTGGGTGTCATCCTGACACCCAAGTCTCACTCTATTCTTCCATTTGGGCGTATGGCTGGGGGGGAAACCAAACTCTGCCCTGCATGAGAAGGTCCCTGTGCACTCACAGATGGGCTGCCCATCTCCTTTGCTCTGGTGTGACGCAGGCTCTGAGGTCACTTTGGAGGCTACGTGGTGAACTGCTTGATGTTTATTTGTACCAGATAAGAAAGATGTGCCAGAAAGTTGTTCTTTGCTTTTGCAAATAATGTCAGGGACTGGTTAAAAGCATCCAGGACTCTGAAAAACAGATTTTTACATGCTCTTTGCTGCCTGCTGGTTTGTTGTTTTGGTTTTTTTTGTGGTGTTTTTGTTATTTTTTTTCTGAGGTGGAAGCCTAGAGGGAGTTTTGCCATCTGGGAGAGAGATGCAGCATTAGGGAAATAATGCAAACAATTTCCGGCACTGTCTCCATCTTCCTGCAAAACCAGTGGGGATGGGCAAACCCTGACTTCTAGTTACACGGCACCTTTTGCTTGCAGGTAGCCTACAGCCCAACCACATTGAGTGGACATTCCTCTTCAAACTTAAAAATAAATGTCCTGTTTCTCACCCCGTGCCCTTTTCTCCACCCTGATGCAGGCAGTAGGTTAAGATACGCTCAGGGAAGAGCTTATCAGTAAGGAAAAGCTCAACCAGCTACAAAAAAGCTGGCAAATATCTTCTGCTTCCCCTGTCTGAGGGCTAGAGCTGGTCAGCTGAAATGAGCGTGTGGGTTTGGTTACAGCCCATCCACAAGGTTTTGAAATGAAAACTCTCTCAGCTACTATTCAATCCACTTTAGCATAAGTTTTTTATACCCCACTTGGAAGAGCAAGAGAAATTGTTCTGAGCGCTCCAAAGCAGTGAAGGTTTTTGAGCGTTTACACATCGTCTCTCACAAGACTTTGGATGCAGAGGGAATTGTTTCTTTCATTTTCATTTCATTGTGGCTGGGAGAGACTGAACTTTGTTCAGCATCCTTGGAAATGCAGAACCCCAAGGACAGATTTCTCAGCCCTCCTCCCTGAAGCTTCAGCCTTCTCTCAGGCATCTGAATATAAGCCATACTTCCCAGCTAGTTCAGGACCCAAAATGCCATTTTTTTCCCAATCTGGTCCTTGGCAGGATTAATTGTATTGTTGCAAGACTATATCTAAAACATCCTACTATTACTGGCAGCAATCAATATTTATAACCACTTGCGGTGTTTATTTATAAAAAAAATCAAATGTTCCAACCAAGAAGAGAGGCTGTTATTAATATCCAGCCTGATTAATAACCACATTTGGACTTGCAGGCAGGCCCACGCTGTCAGACTCGTGCGCTTTGCTTTTTCTAATGGCTTTGCAGGAATTTGAACCGTAATATGTTTCATGCACAGAGACAAAGACGTTTTGTCTCAGGGAAGGAGTATGTGGATGTTTTTGACTTAAAGATCCAGTACCGCATTCAGAGCTTCACAAATACACCATTTCAATCCCAAGCTCATCAGTCTGCCACGTCTTTCCAGTGAGGGTGTATCTCCTCCTGTTGCTGAAGACCCAGATCTGAGCAGCAGATTTACAGGCTGCCCAGAGAGGGTGTGGAGTCTCCTTCTCTGGAGACATTCAAACCCCGCCTGGGCACGTTCCTGTGTGACCTACTGTAGTGATCCTGCTCTGGCAGGGGCGCTGGACTAGATGATCTTTTGAGGTCCCTTCCAACCCCTGACATTCTGTGATTCTGTGAAGTATGTTTCCCCTCGCTCCTCTTTGTGTCAGGGCAGCTATCACCTGCTCTGCTTCTTTGTCACCTGCTGGAAATACCTCAGCCAGGCAAATGCATTCCTATCTCTCTGCCTGCTGAGGCTTCGTGGCTTCTCAGCTGCCCAGGGTAAGGCAAGTTCCATGGGAATGATGTTGCTTGGAATTGAGAGAAGGAAAACTCGTAGAGCCCTGAGCAATGTTTTTTCTCCTTCGTCCTTTCCTTTAGTGCTACCACAGTCACTGCAGGGAGAAAAGACGGAACATGCGAAGCTGTTCTCAAGGTACTGGGTACGATACCTTGGTATCAGCTGCTCGGCCCCACACCAAATATTAGGTGGTGAAGAAAGAACAGGTGGTTCTGCTGCGATAAGCCAGTAAGGAGGCAAAGCTCACTCCCACTCCTTAGCGCTCAGCCCTGTAAGGGTGATGTTTGCCCACCTGTGCGTTGCCCTTTTCCCGCTGCAGGAGGTAATGACAATAAAATCCGCAGCAGTAAAGGTGCAGAGTTGCAGGGAGATGGGTGTTTTGATTACTTCCTCATGGCTGCTTATCCTCTGCGGCACCACTTTATTCCCAGGTGGGCAAAGCAAGCCGAACTGAAAAGCCAAGACAAAAATTGGCTATATGTGCCAGATGCTGTCTGCACCACCATCAAACATCCTGTTTTGCACAAATCTGGTTGTGAGAACCATGGGAGGGAAAAATAAGGAAAGGAATGTTCAGACTTGCTATTCTAAGGCAGCTCTCAGCCAGCACTGAGCCAGCCTTGGAGCTGCTGTCTCTCCACAGAGCCCTCTGACAGATTGAGACAGCCCTCAGGTCCATTCTTATCTTGTACCTCAGCTTTTAGACCAAGTTCTGCAGAGCTTTATGCAACTGCCAGATCTTCACGCAAGAGATCTGGCTGCCCCAGCTCCTGTGGTCTGGCCTACTTGGGATTTCACCCCCTGCCCCAGCCTCCTATCAGTTCCTGAAAAACTCTGGTGCTGCTGAGGAACACCTGGAAATGAAGCCACCCTGTGCCTGGAGGTCAGGAGGAGCAGGGCACAAGCTTTTTCAGGGTCCTCTGGTGCCAGCCAGGCCACAGGATCTCTGGGTGGCAGAACGAGGAGAGGAGCAAGTGAAGGTGGTGTTCCTCACGGGGCGCACTGTGGCCATTCTGCCCAGACTGTCTGGCAATAATCTTGCATTTTAAATCCTGTTAGACACAAGTAAGCTGCGGGACAGTAATCCAGGGAAGAGTCGGTACAAAACCCTCCAACGTCAAGCATTATAAACCTCCCCGATCTTCCGCACTTCCTATCACATCTGTATGCCAAGAACCGTCTCCTGTTAAGCACCTTATATTCAAGTCCTACAGGGTTTCGCAAGCCTCTTGCCCTGAACCAGGAGCACCCTTTCTTTATGCCCGTGCATTTGGCTTAGCACAAAAGAACCCCACAGGCTGCTAGGCTTCCTATTGTCAATCAAATAATTGCCGCGATGCATTTTTCAGAGGGTTGAGGAACAGAAGGGGAGCTGCAGGACAGCCGCTGGAGACTGCTCTTGCATTGGCACGTCCTCACAGAGGGACCTGACAGAAGCGGGATGGATGCGAAACGCTCGGTCTGGCAGAGGGACTTCTGGGGTTTCCAGTAGCTGAGGGGAAAAGGGAAAAAGCAGCAGGTGTAGTGTTAATCTGGCAGTGGAAAAAAATTACAAATTAATCCCCTTAGGTGAGATACAGCTAAACGCTTTGTACCATTGGAACGTACAATACAAAAGATTAATGAAAGAGATGTCCGTTCCCTGAGTTTCTTTTGTGCCAGCACCTCTCCTAGTGCTGGTGGCCGTATATTTTCCTTGATACAATCAGGAGAAAAACAGCTAATCTGACATGACAAACTCATTGTATCAGAAGTCATCTCTGCTTTAAAATGTGTGTCATATGACTAAACACCCTACTCCTGGTACAATGGATCCCACAGTAAAATTGGACGGAGCTCATCCTCAAATGCCCTGCCAAAAATACTCCTAACAAAGGGCAACAAGAAAACATAATTCAAATGAGGGACATCTGTTCTCAAATGTTTGCAGATAATGACTGGATCAAGTGTCTGCATAAAGGATAATTATTTTCTGCAGATGGTTTGATCTGGTATTTTAAACATTTTAAAAAATCCTTGTCCCAGCCACTCGGCAAAGTATGCAGAGTTTTCCTGCAAGAGACCTCTTTCCTATCCTCTCCTACATTTTCTAAATGCAAAGATCACTAAAACTATGAAGAATTAAAAGATTAGATGTAAGTGTTAAAGAAAAATACTCCATTTGAATGCAGACAATAGACATTTTCAGGTTCTAGTCTTCCATTTCTTGTATTACACTGCTGGATACCTTAATATTTCTGAGGGTGAAGTAAAAGTTACGCGTCATGCAAAGGGAGCCCCAGCAGATTTCAGAGGGAGGGTCAGTTCCAAAAAATGACGGCGCTGTATGTTTTTCAGTACAAAATAACTCTCCTGTTTTTCATCGAGACGGAGGGCCACAAAACAACCATGACTATTCTTATTAAGGCACCCTCTTGCAATAATGCTGCTAGCCCCAGAATAACGCTGCTTTTCTGGAACTGTCAGCGTGATGGCCGGAGCCTGCCTCATCCTCCCTGAACGAGGGGTCCACAGGTGGGTGCCTGTGGGATGAGGGGTCCTGGAGACCCCCCAAGCCCACAGCATCACAGGGCTGGGAGGGTGTTTTGTGCCTCCAGCAGGGCAGGTGGAGGGGAGGGGGATGATGGCCCAAACAGCCTCTGAAAAACAATCCTCCCCTCAGAAAGCTGGTGAGCACAGGGAGTCCAATGAGTAACGTCACTCTCCCGTAACACAAGTAGTTTTTAATTAATATGTCCCCAAAGCACGCGATCACCTCTCAGCGGAGGGGAGATCAGTGGAGAGGAGAACACCTGTCTCCCACAGCCTTTGGAAATGCTGTGCCTCTGCGACTCGCTCAGAAAGGATTTCTCCTCTTTAAATCGGTTAGGATCGTTTACACCTCAAAGAGGTGCAGTGCCTGAGGGTTACCTTCCCTCTGTTTTTGTGGAGCTAGTAGCTATTTTTGCAATTAGAGGAACTGGGAAAGGAAGGACTTTGAGCCAGAGAGGAGTCTCTGGAGCATGAGGTGGCAACCAGCAGCGGAAAGGACGAGGCAGGGGAGGAGGCAGCCAGCCTGTGCCCGGGTCTCCACTGTGCGGGTGAAACGCTGGCACAGCTTGCCTGGACAGGTGGTGGAGGCTCCATCCCTGGAGACATCCAAGGTCAGACTTGATGGGGCTCTGAGCAACAAGATCCAGTGAAAAGATGTCCCTGCTCCCTGCAGGGGGTCGGACCAGGTGAGTTTTAAAGGTCCCTTCCAGCCCAATGATGTCCAGGGGCCTGGGAGGCTCTCGTGGTGAGAGGAAGGGCGGTCTCCCTGTAGGAGCTGCTTGGCTGAGTGCCTGGTGGCTTCGTGGGAGCTCCAGGCTTGATTGCCCTCACAAATTAACTTGTTTTCTCTTGCGTAACCACCCCAGCGCCGTCTCAGGGGCCCTGACGTGGAGCTTCCCCTCGGGCAGCCCGCGCCATGGCGAGAACTGAACGGCCAGAACGGTGAAACCCT
>NW_009730517.1:0-3529 GCF_000703405.1 Apaloderma vittatum
TGTGCCTGGGATTAGCCCGGCCCAGGTAAAGACAAGTAAAGCAAAGGTTGCATGTGCAAGCAAAGCAAAACAAGACAAGGAAATTGTTATCTACTTCCCAGCAGCAGGCAGCTGTTTAGAGCCATCCCCAAGAAAGCAGAGCTCCGTCATGGTGACTTGGGAAGAAAAATGTGACCAGTGTGAACATCTCCACCTTCTTCTTCTTTATGGTAAGCAGTATCTCTTTGGTTAGTTCTGATCATTTGTATGGCTGTGTCCCCTCCCAACCTATTGCACATCCCTCAATCTGCTCTCTGTCTGGGTATGATAAACAGAAAAGACCTTGATGCTATGTAAGCACTGTTCATCGATAGCTAAAACATCTCTGTTTTATCAACACTGTTTTAGTCACAAATTTAAAATATAACACTGTACCACTTACTATGAAGAAAACTAACTTTATCCCAGCCAAAATCAGTACAGCTTCTCACAAGGCAACTCTATATTTTCCTCAGTTTCCACAATGGCTGAGGCTTTTTGGCGCGACCTTTTAATAAAAACTTACTCTGTGCATAGCAATGCACTTTGCATCATTGACAGTGAATATTATTGCTTTTGTCACTTAGTGCCCTTCCCTCAATTTAAAAGCTCTATGTTTCTCTAAGAATACCTTCTAATCCTGTTAAAAAAGAGGGAAATCATTATGTTATGACATGCCAAAGGAGTTACAAAGTATAATAGACACACATAACTGTGAACATGTACAGATAGAGAAATAAATGTACATTTTATTTTCTAATTATTATTGACACTGTTCACCCTTCAGAGGATTTACATGGCCTAATGTATGCATACCCTGTATAAATAAAGTTTTAAAATGTGGTGTAAGTGACTATTTAAATGCAGAGTCATAAAATGTCTGTACCAGCAGAAAGGAAAACTTAAATTATACTAGTTGTCACCTTATCTGCTAGTCTTAACAGAAAGAGAAAGTAGCAAATGAGTCTGTCTTAGCTTTTCTATCAGCTATAGGCATCCTTCCCTATTCACGGAGAGTAGGTGTATTAATAGGATGAGAATATGACACTAACTTTATATTTGCATGTGCCATAGACTAGAAAACAAGTGTTCTCTTATCATGTCTGTCAGTTCAGTGTCTGTCTGAGGACAATATTCATTTAAAAATTGTATCTGCAAAGAAAAGCCCAAATTCCAGGAGTCTTCTCAACAGTAGCCAGTAATCTGAAGCTATATTTTTCATTATTTTTAAAGATAACACTAACATTTTTTTTCATTCTTCACTGAAAAATCTAGACGAAATGCTCACAAAGCATTTATAAACATTCATCCTAGTTTTCAGACAGATTTATTTAATATTATCTCACCTAATTTAAAAACCACGCTTTTAGATAAAGCTTGTCCAGTATATAGATTTACGAACAAAAATGTTATAAAGACACTAAACTGAGAGCTTAATTAATTAAACTTAGGCTGACTTCCCATTTAGTATGTTCACTTTTTTACATTGATATATTCTACACTTTGCTCTAAGACATTTCTATTTTAAGTATTTCTACCTGTCAGTGCTGAAGATTAATTATAGTTGCCATGTTGCCTTCTGGTGACAAGTAAGAATTAAACTCATCTTTGTAACAAAAGAAAGTTACAAATAGGCCTTTTAAGAAAAGGACATCATATACTGAAGCAAGTAACTTTTTTTTTCATGCTAGGGCAGATTATGGCTATGAAGACCCTCTCTGGCCACTCCTGTCCCTGTGAAGTCAGACAAGTGCATTTAGTGTTGAGAATTCTGGCCTCCAGGTTCTTCGCAGGTTTTTGCACTCTTTGACACAAGCAGAAGAACAAAATTACGAGCAACAGAAGGAATGGAGACGCATTGCTTGTTAGAACATGACATAAGAGGTATTAATGTTGCTCTGGACTTTAATCTTCCAATGTGCAGAACTTAGATGCCGATGCTTCACGCCTGTCACACAGTCACAGGTCAAAGATTGCGAGTTATCAGAGTTCAGCTTTCCACAGAGCTCATTCTTCAGCCAAAGTAAACCCTTGGCCAGGCCAAACCTCCTCCACGACTTTCTCTGCTGTGATAAATGTCAGCTGCATGTAGCTTTGTCTCAGAGAACATCATGTCCTGAAAATCTGCCTGGAGAAAAGCCACCATGAGGACTTACCACAATAGTTTCTTGTTCAGCCACAGAACACCTGAGGGTGTAAAGACAATGCCTACTTTTTGTCTCACAGTGGAAACAATTGTGTGACCAAAATTGACATGCTAAGCCTTGAAGAAAGCTAAATTAATGGAATTCTGTTTGAGAACACCATGAGAGAAAAATGAAAAGGAAATACAAATAGGACTACAGGACTTAAATTTGCAAGGAGGAGGCTACTGCAGTTCAGTGGGCTCTGCAGACTACTAGGGATATCTAGCAGGGTAAGCATTTTAGAAATTATGAGATAGTGTTAATAAGACTAGAATAAATGGAAGCATAAAGACATGAAAAACAGGTAGCTTAAATTCTTCATTTTTGTAAGAAATTTTCCTGAGATCCAAGAGAGGTTAGGGATAAATGCTATGACTGAATTTGACAATTTGTATTGATAAAAATTTTCACCATGGGCATTTCACAAAGAAGTTAGACCTGCCACAGAGTTTATATTTTCCTCTCCAGGATGACTTTATACAATCAAATATTCTTTGCACATATCCTTAAAGGAATAAGAAAATGCACATAGTTAAACTGAGAATCTTTGTATGGGAAAGAAACATACTGAAATGTCCCTCTTTTGACCATCCCTGAAAAGCAATAGAGAATTCTTGACATTTTGGAGGAATTCTGAAAATAAGTCAAATATAGAAAATATTCTATCATGTATTTAGAGTTCTTGTGGAGTTCCTTAACTATTTAAGTCATGGCTCTTTTGAAACTGAATATTAAGTATATTACATCCAGTGATGTATAACATAAAATATATAACATATATATGTAGCATATATATAAAACATATAGCATGTATATAGATATATAACATATATATATATGTAACATAACATCTCGCCATGTAAGAAAAGCAGCCTTTTGTCTTGCATGCAGTAAGCTCCAATAGAAACTTCGAGACATCCAGAACAAGTGGTGGATCAGAAAAGACTCAACTATGTGCTGATTCAGATGGCCACAGAGGATTCTATGAGGCTCTGAAAGCAGGACCCACATACCACGTTCAAAGCCAGCTGCTAAACTCAGACAGTCAAATGCTTCTCACAGATAAAGCCTCCATCCTGAATCGATGGTCTGAACATTTCCAGACTCTCTTCAGTGTCAACCGTGTAGTTCAAGGCTCAGCAATTCGGCACATTACACAAAAACAGGTGAAAAATGGATTGAATATAACACCTACTATGGGAGACACTCTCAAGGCCATACAGCAGGTGAAAACTGGCAAGGCAGCTGGGATTCATGGAACCCCACCTGAAGTCTGGAAGCACGAAGGCCAAGCACTCCATGCTTAAATTTCACGTTACTGGGAA
>NW_009730517.1:3698-19281 GCF_000703405.1 Apaloderma vittatum
ACCTTAGCGTTGTTAGCACCGTGCTCAACTGACTGAGCTAACCAGCCCCCTAAGAAGAAAGGAGAAAAACTAGACTGTTCAAATTACCAAGGTATTACTTTGCTCTCTATTGCTGGTAAAATCCTTGCAAGAATACTTTTGAACAGACTAGTACCAGCTATCTCAGAAGAACTTCCACCTGAAAGCCAATGTGGTTTCAGAGCCAACAGGAGCACCACAGACATGGTGTTTGTTCTCAGACAGCTGGAAGAGAAGTGCAGGGAACAGAACAAAGCTCTCTATGTAACTTTTGTTGACCTCACCAAAGCTTTTGACACTGTGAGCAGAAAGGGCCTGTGGCAGATCTTAGAGCAATTAGGATGTCCTCTCAAGTTCCTCAGAATGATTATCCTGTTACACGAGGATCAGCGCGGCCAAGTCAGATATGGCAATGCACTCTCTGAGCCCTTCTCAATAGCCAGTAGTGTGTAACAAGGTTGGGTTCTCACACCAACTCTATTCACAATCTTCAGCATGATGCTCCAAAGGGCCATGGCAGACCTCGATGAAGGTAACGTCATTTACACCCGTTATCGTACTGATGGTAGCCTATTCAACCTAAGGCAACTGAAGGCCCACACTAAGACCCTGAATCACCTTGTCCACAAGCTGCTTTTTGCTGACGATGCTGCCCTCATTGCTCACACAGAAGCAGCTCTGCAGCACTTAACATCCTACTTTGCAGAGGCTGCTGAGCTTTTGGGCTGCAAGTCAGCTTGAAGAAGACAGAAGTTCTTTACCAACCTGCACCTCAGGAAGTCTCCCATCATCCCCACATCCCCATAGGCAAATCAGAGCTTAAGTCAGTCCAGCAGTTCAACTATCTAGGAAGTATCATTTCCTCGGATGGTAAGTTTGACAAAGAGATAGACAACCGGTTAGCAAAGACCGTGCCTCGCCAATGCTGCCTAAGGAGACTTTCTGCTCTGCCTTTTGCAACTGGACTTGCCTATCCCTCATCGGCCCTTCTAGCCATCAGCGCACTTGTAACAAGTGTGGGTAGAGCCCTTCCCATGTCTTCATTCACGAAGCCTATCCATGATGATGATGAGAACGTAACGTAACGTGACGTAACGTAACGTAATGTAACATAAAATCCTGACAATTATTTTTTTGAGAAAATAATCTATAAATCCTAAAGTATTTGGTCACATGCAAAAAGCACAAAAAAAGCTCTTTTTCTAACTTGGCTGGAGACTAACCATGAGTTTCAAGGTCATCTTTTTTTTTTTTCGGGCATTTGCACAAAAGCTGAGAAAAGAAATTCATTTAAAATTATCTCTTATACAATGAATTAATAGAATGATAAGGTGACACTAGTAAAGAATTATGTGGTGTGATTTGGTGCTTAATCTTCTGTGGCCACATTGCTAAGATCTAAAGCCATGCTGAAACCAGCTCAGTGACCTCATTTCTATATCTAACATATTTTCCTCTTGTTCCAGAATTGGTTTTATGTTGCTCCTGCAGCTGAATATGAGAAATTTGCTGCTGCTTATGAAGAGGTGTCTTCAACAAGAAACATAGCTTGTCAAGTAGCAAACAGTGCAGTTCTAAAGGATACAAGTTGACTGAATTTTGTGTTTTAGAAAATGAGCATTCCATTCAAATTTCTGGGGTTTTTTCTCCATTAGTCTAATTACAGCAGCTTTATTCCTGCTAGGTTAAAGGATGTTCCTCACATATTCACAGGTCATCCCTTTTGAAACGTTAATTTATAGAAGAGGCGTAGTCTTTGCAGAATTCAAGAATTTTTTTTTAAAAAATAAAGAAATTATACTAATCCTTATGTAAGGGGAGAATGTTTATAAATATGGTTTTGTGGCTGTCGTTATTTTTAGATTTTATATGGTTTCAGCATATTATAAAGAAAAAAGAAGAGGGCAGAGCGCATCAGTAATTACAAATCCTGTCCACCTTGTTAAGGAAAAAGGAAGGACAAAACTACATTACTGCAAAATTCTAAAACAATGAGCTCACAGAATTGAGCTGTCATGATTCACAACCGTAAGTCTACCCAAGCCTGAAACAGATGGAGCTACCTCATTACTGGATACATCCTACCAGTTAATAAATAAATATATTTATCTTGTATTCATAGATTAGAGGAAACACATGTTGTTTTAAATATCTCACAAAGAATTGGTTAATCATTAATAAGAAAGAAAATCAATATTGCCCCTGTAATACAATATGTAATTTGTAATTCTAAAACCAGGACAAAGGGATACTCCAAAAATTAAAAGCAACTTCAAAGACACGCTGTTAACATGACAAAAAATGCATTTCAGCCAGAAAACAGTTGTATTTTTTAAAATGTGAAATGGACTATTTTCTCATGAATTTACTTTTGGTGATATGGTTCTTTGTAGTTTTGACTGTTTTGTTTAATATGCTGGCCCTTTCCCAACATTTCAAGACATGTTAGAATAACAGGAGGAGACAAAGACAAAATGGAAATCATCCATACAGGAAGGGAAGGATTGTGATGTGAAAACCTATGGAAATATTATAGTGAAGCGGTTTAACAACTTTCTATATAGCAGTTAGTTAATATATATATATTCAACATTCAATTTTAGCCACTTACGACTTGTGATAATTTGAGCTGTTATGTGCATCCTCCAGTGAATTCACAAAGGAATGAAAATAGATCTACTTCACTCTAGGGTTCTTATATGTGGATGGATCCCAAATTAGGAGTAAAATAGAAGATTAACTATGTCATCAAGAAAAGCTCTTGAGAAGCAAATTGCAGTTCTGATGCCTCAGAATGAAATATATTCTATAGATGAGGACAAGTATTGTATTATTAGACTTAATATTTGCTATGTTAAAGACAGGTGTCAAAAGCATCCCAATGAGTTGTACACAAATAAACATAGCATGAAATTCTTTCTTTGTCTCTGCAAGTTAATAAATTGTCTCTCCTCAAAAATGAGACATTAATAAGTTTCTCATCTTGCATAATTCTCAAAAGCAATTGATACTCACAAAAGCAATTGATACTCATTTAGTCCATTTTAAAATTCACCTACATTTCCAATTCATTTAAACTTCTGAGGCAATGAATCTCTCAGCTTCACTAATTGAACCTGAAACAGTGCTTCTCTCTTCATTTTATTCTTTTCTTTCTAAAGCTCCATTTTAACTCCGTTCTTATTTAATTGGTATCATCTTTTCTTTATTATCACTCAAAGTGTAATTTAACATTTTTCTTTTCTCAAAGCACAGGGCACCTGGGAGGTGTGATTTCAAAATAGAAGGATTTGGCCAAAACTCCCAGTTCCTACTGACTTCTCACATAACAGCAGCTGTGCGCTCCTCTCACTCGGCAAAATTCCATAAAAAGCAAGGTCTAACTCTGCATTATGAATCAAATGGGAGCTGGGAACCCAGAATAGTTTTTTCTGTGACAGGACAGTTATTTGGAGAGAAGGATTGTGTCCAGACAGTTTAGGTAACTCTGAAAGGCAAGTAAAACAATGTCAAAATTCACTTTGCTCATCAGGAAGCCTATGAAAGTGGCCAGTGTAGTTTCTCCCTATCAGAGCTAAAGAATTCTTATTTTTATAAATCTTTTATTTCCAGAAATTTGGGCTGACTTTCTTTCTCAGCTCTTTGGATACTTTCCCCAGCTCAGCAAGTTTCTTTTGAGCTGTTTTATTCTGTGGTATTAGACTCTGATTTCTGAGATTTGGATATAGATTTTAAGGGCTATGAAAGGCAAAAGCTTATTGATCTCACGTTTATTTGTATTCAGAGCTGTGAACCACACAATAATCCTGATGGAAGAATTAATTTCAGTGGTTCACACTTTCTTGTTTCATTAAGATAGAAAGGTAAGCAGTATGCCTGAAGCACATTTTTAATTTTAGTATTTTTCTTAGCTAGATGATACATGCATTACTTTCTATAATAATATAAGATTTGGAGGGTAATCAATAATTTAGGGGGAAAGTTTTAGCAAACTTAAGTTTTCACATCAACTATTTTCTGGAAACAGACATATTTTTAACATGACGTAAAACCAGAGAATTGATGCAATGTGAAACTTTAAAAAGTATGGGTACTCTTAGGGATAAAGTATACATTTTCCCAGAAGGACTGCATGATTTGGATGTTGTGGAGGTTTTTAATGCTAGTACCACTTGGAATACAATTGCTAAATGGATGAGCACCACCAAGTGGCATTCTAATGGGTACAAACACTAAACAGAAATTACAATATTAGCCTTAACTGATTTTCAAAACTAAAACCCACAGCATTGTGACAATTCTGTAGAACTGTAGCTAGAAGTATATTGAAGTATCAATTTCTAAAGAATCTTAAAAAACCTAATTTTCTGGAATTAATTACATGCCCATGTTTTTTTCCTATTAATTTCACAAGGAAATTTCTAGAAGATTTTTATTTTATTAGGTTTAAAATGGTTTAGGTTGTTCAACACTATTACTATGCAATTAAATCCTGTCATTTTTCCACTGGTTTAGGGCACTACTTTTGCCGTCTCACTGCATTTACATTATCAGTTTCCTTTTTTTTTTGCTAGTAACCTTAGATACCTTTTTGTTCAGACTGGATGACAGGTGATCTGCTACAAACCCTTCAGATGGGAAAGTGATCATTCTCTTGATGGGATAGCATTCGCTATAGTGACATCCAGAAAACTAAGTGACGAATAGGTACATTTCTAATGTGAAATAGATAGTTGTATCCTGTGCAACTTACTCTAGGTGATCCTGCTTTGGCAGGGGGTTTGAACTAGATGATCTTCTGAGGTCCCTTCTAACCCCTAATGTTCTGTGATTCTGTGATCCTCAGGTTCGTACTGGTTTATTCATAAACCCACATTTTTTTTAATTTATCAGGTGTGATACTTATAAATAGCTTTGTTGCTTCTGTTGATGTTTGGGCCTTTCTCCTTCAGGTTATAACTGTTCTTCTACTACCAGTAAAAATTTTTTACTGGGGTGATGATTGTAGTGATAAAATGGGGAAAGAATACAAGTAAATTTAGGATAGTAGGAGAATCTGAATAAACGGGAGATATGATCAAAGAGCAGTCTATAATAAAAAAAGGCAGCTCTCCTAAACTCTTTCGTACTGAAACAACTACACCTAGTCTCTTGCTCTCTGTCTCTCCATTTTCCTCTCTCAGTGATGATAAACCAGGAGCTGCTGGGAAGGTGTTTTACTTTTCATATAGCTAACCTGGAAGAGGAAGTTTTCCTGCCTTGTGGAGTCAGCTGAACAATTTAAGAGGGTCTTTACAAAGAGAGGAAACAAACCTGAAGTACCGTAGAGATTACTGGTTTCCCTTGCTTAAACAATGTGATATTAGAGACTGTAGCCAGGTTTCCTTCTTTCAAAGACAACGTCATGTTAATGAGCAAAGTATGATCACACATTCTCCTTTACTTTGAGCACAACAGGCATTTCCAACATGCAATTTCTATGCATGTGTTTCCATCTGGTCTCAACTCTCTCTCTTACTGTGAGGGACACACCACAAAAGCTTCTCTATAGAGCATGTGTTTTCCATCTCTGTTGTATCTAAATGCACTTCAAGTCCATACAATGTTCAAAACCCTGTTATTGATAGCAGGATTTTTTGTCTCCAAATAGTTCTTGCTAAGATTGTCCTCTAACCAGTGTTGTGTATGGGACTTCCAATGTTTTGGCTAATTGGGAATGTCTAATGTGCTCAAAGTAACAGAGAATGCATTATCATGTTTTGTTCATAAACCTAGTATCACATTGCTTAAACAAGGGAAATCAGTAATCTATGGCACTCCATTTTTGTTTCCTTTTTTGTTTCCTCTTTGTAAAGACCCTCTTAAATAAGCAAGTCTGAATAATCTGAATGAGCTATTTCTTTTTAATCAATAATAGAACAGAGGTGTTGTTTTTGAAGATAAGAGAGTTAATAGTGTGCCAGTGTAGACAGCAGGATGACCCAGCTAAGCATAGATTTATTACCCTGTTATCATCCTTGAGAAAAAGAATGGAAAGCTGACATGTGATTCAATCAATACATAATTAAATTAAGAGGAATATAAATGCAATCAATATGATGTTACAGAGGACAGGTCTTATAAAACAAAACTGATTTTTTTTTATGAGATTACAAGTTTGACTGACAAAGGTAACTGTAGATGTAATATTCTTAGGCACAACTTAAAATTCCACAGATTTTAAAAATTTGCACATAATTTTAACAATCTCTTGAAAAAGGGCTTAATAACTGCCTAACTTACAGATGATAAAAAGTAACATTCAGTAGGAATCAACATACCTGAGCAGTTTCATTAATGTCTTGAATTTCAATTCTGGCACCATAATCTAAGCAGTCACTTTGAAATTTAGGAATATGAGGTATATCACTACTTTTGGTTTGCAGTATGTTAAAAGGAAGTTGCTGCTGCCATGAAAGTTAAATTTTCCTTCTACTCAATCAGATGTCCCCGTTTCTAGAGTGTGACAAACAGACTGGCAAGGTGCAATAAGGAAATTTTCCTCAGCTTCTGAGAGAAGGAAAACTCCTGAGGAACCTGAACATGGACAAGTCTATGGACCTGATGAAATGTATCTCAGAGTCCTGAGGGAATTGGCTGATGTAGCTGCCAAGCAACTCTCCATGATATCTGAAAAGTCATGGCAGTCAGGTGAAGTCATGGGTGAATTGGAAAAAGGGAAACATTACACTTATTTTTTAAAAAGGTAGAAAAGACAACACCAGGAACTACCAACCTGTCAGCCTCACCAGTGTGCCTGGGAAGATCTCAGAACAGATCTTCCTAGAAGTTTTGCTGAGACACATGGAGGACAGGGACATTATTTGAGGCAGACAGCGTGGCTTCACCAAGGGCACGTCCTGAATGACCATCCTCGTGGTCTTCTATGATGAAGTGGCTGTATCAGTGGACAAGAGAAAAGCAGAGGATGTTCTGTGGATAAGGAATTGATGGCATTCAGAAGGTAGTGTTAAACAGCTAAATGTCTGGATGGAGGTGGGTGCCAAGTGGAGTACCCCAGAGGTCTGTGTTATCATGGCTGGTTTTGGCAGTGACAGGGCTAAGGGGTTTCTCTTTGTGAAAATTCCAGAGCCTCCATCAGCCCTGGTAAAAGTTGGCCCCACCTCTGGCCAGGGCTGAGTCAATCAGCACCTCAGTCAATATATTTAAGAGAAAAAATCTATTGGACAACTTCTGTTCCTTTGTGTTGGGAAGTTGTATTTCGGAGGAGAATGGAAGGAAAGAGGAGCAACCACGTGATCACCAAGTTCAGTGAGCAGGAAGGAGGGAGAGCAGAGCACTAGAGCAGAGATTACCCTGAGGTCCATGGTGAGATGGCAGGCTGAGACCCTGAAGACTGATGAGTTTAACCATATTGAAACACTCAGGATGCAGCAGCACATGGAGGACCCCACACCTGAGCAGAGGATACACCTGAAGCATGCTGTGACTCCAAGGGAAGCCTGAGCTGGAGCAGCCCATTGCTGGGAGGACCACAGCCCATGGGAAGGACTCTAGCTAGACCAGTTCAGGAAGAACTGTGACCACATGGGAAAGACTCACGTTGGAGGAGTTCAAGGAGAAATGTATCCTATAAGAGGGACACCATGTTGAATGCAGGGGAAGACTGTGAGGAATCTCCTTGAGGAGGAAGGAGTAATGTGGACTATATGTAATGGACAAATCATAACCCCCATCCTATGTCCCACTGGGCTGCCAGGGAAAGGCAGTAGAAGGGAGAGGTGTGGGAAAGGTGTTTTTAAATCTGGTTTTATTTATTTTCTCACTAATCTAACTGATTGGTAAACTAGTAGTGGTTCTGTCGTCTAAATTAAATTGATATTTTCTCCCCAAGTTTCCTGTTTTTTTTTGCCCGTGACCGTAATTGGTGAGTGAATCTTCCCTGTCCTTAATCTCAGTCCTCAAGCTTTTTGTTGACTTTTCTCCTCCCCATCCTGAAAAAGAGGTGGGTAGGAGTGAATGAGCAGCTGCATATTCTCTGTTGCTGACTGAATAGGCTCAAACCACAACACTTAGTAACCTGGTTTCTTTTCTCAGAGTTTTTCTGTTAGAGTATGATACATGATCATATTTCACCTAATTAATAACTTCGAGGAAGGAGAAAATTATCTGTTCAAAATGTTACAAAGCCCATGAAACTTTCATTGGACTATTAAACATCTAAAGTGACAATTCTGTCTTCAAATAAGAAAAAGCTCACAGTTGTTCCAATGACCTTACTTAGCTATACCCCTAGGAAGAAATACAGTCTTATGTAGGGTCTAAAACTGACACTCTTATATGCTAACCCCATGACCTGTGCATTTCTTTTTAGGATGTTTATTTCGTGACTCAGTGCAAGATGAGAAGATGAAATAACCATTAACTTGAGATCTCAAGTGTTAATAATTGTTGCTATTACTAAATTGCATATTTTTCTTATATCCTCTACTGTCAGAAATGGTTCTGAGTGGGTAGGATTTCTGAATACTTCATTACACTGACTTGATTTGGCTGCTGCATGCATTAATAGCAGCTGAATGTCATATCCAGATACACTGGCAAATAAACAGAAGCCTTTGTTACGTGTAATTAAGGCTGACTGAAGTCTATTTTTTAAAGTGGTGAAACATTTATTTATTGTATCAAGGTTAAGTTAAATTATTTTTTTTTCCTATTTCCTTTTATTGTTCATGTAACTTAATCTCTCCTTGTCCACATTTTCAATGACAAAACATAATGGAAATTTGGCCAGGTGCTAATAGGTGGGGTGACTTCAATAAGATTTAGTAATGAAGTTGCTGATGAGGTTTCATGCAAGGGATATTTCACGGAAACTGTGTTAACAGATGATTAGCAAACTTAAATTAAGAGGCAAAGAGAACAAACAACATGAAGACAAGGAGGCGGTAAAGAGGAAATAGTAAGGAAGGAACTAGAAATGTAATAAAACTTAACATTGAAATATTTCCTCACTACTTAGTACAGGTCCTTTCTTGTTTATTTCAGGGAAAGTAAATACAAAAACAATTAGCAGCAGAAACGTCAACATTTCAGGTAAAAAAAGTACCCTAGCTAAAGCACTTAAGACCTTGGGTCATAAATCTCACAGACACAGCAATATATACTGGGTGCTAAGCTTGCAACAGTTTGTGATAATTTTAATAACATGATTTAACCATTGCTGTTTTCATACGAAGAGGAAGGCAGCCAAGCACACATTTTCTTCAAATACAAACTTGGAAAAGAGAACTGCATGTTTCGCATGTCTGTTTGCATATTGGTTGTGCTTTACAGAAGCTTTATTCTTCCTTCTCAGTTATCCAATTAGGTCATCAGACTATACAGTGTGGCTACAGAAATAAATATATGCAAGCCCTAAGGCACTGATGGTAGATTACGAATTCTCAGAGAAGACATTAGAAGTACCCAAAGGAACACAAGATTAAAAACTTGTTTGCATAACTGATGACTCATGATTATGAATAATTAAAATCACTACAAAAGTCTACTTGTGTATAACATAAATACTAGAATCTAAACTTGAGGTCAGCTTTCTTAAATGGCAATAGTTTATTATGGCCACAGTTACTTTGAAAACCAGGTGGAATTCCCAGTTTGAGGAATCTTATTATTTATATATTATTGTATTTCTAATATTACCCTCTTAGTAATAGTAGTCATTATTCATTATTAATTTGTATTACTAATTAGCTGTTAATGTTTTAATTCTATTATTTATCATTAATTCTATTACTTCTTATTCATCACTCTCCAGAAGAAAATACATACAGGTATCCTGGTTTCAGCTAGGATAGAGTAAATTTTCTTCCTAGTACAGTCCCGTGTTTTGGTTTTAGTATGAGAATAATGTTAACACACTGATTTTAGTTGCTGATAAGTAGTGTGTATCCTAAGTTATAGGTTTTTCAGTTTCACATGTTCTACCAATAAACAGGTACACAAGACGCTGGGAGGGAACGTCGCCAGGACAGCTGACCCAGCTAGCCAAAGGGATATTCCCTACCACAGAACATCATGCTCAGTACATAAAGTAGGAGGAGTTGGCTGAAAGAGGTGGATCACTGCTCAGGCATCGGTTAACAGTTGATGAGCAATTGCATTGTCTATCACCTGTGGGATTTTTGTTGTTTTATTCATCTCTTTTTCATGTTCCTTTTCACTACTATTATTGTTATATTTTAGTTTAGTTTAGTTATTAAATACTTCATATCTCAGTTCACAAGTTTTACTTCTTTTTTTCCAGTTCCCCTCCTCATACCACTGGGAGGGGGGAGGAGTGAGCGAATGGTTGCATGGTGCTTAATTGCAGGCTGGGGTTAAACCACAGCAATGGGGAAAATGAGTTGCAAGTGTTTTTGTTATTTAATGGTCCAGTTGTCCTTACGCCTTGCGCAAATTATTTTGCACCTTTGCTTATACTTGGTGATCTGAATCTTAATCTGCTAATGTGGTTTTCGAGCTTGTGCTCAGTATGGACTTGCTTGGCAATCAGTGGACTTCTGGCTGGCAGTGGTTACCATCCCCAGACTTCGTCTGGCTCAGGTCCTGCTAGACCTGCTAGACCTAGACCCTAGCCCTTGTTGGTGTGCCTTCCCTGCCATCACCCTCAGTCCCCAGATCCTCTGCCTGTTCAGAGCAGCCCAGGGCAGCGAAGCTTTTATAGGTTTTGACAGTGTCCAGCTTCTTTTAGGATCCCACTTCTGCGAAAAACACACAGATAGCTTTAATGAGCATAGAAGACCTTATGTGGAGATTTTTCAACTTAATTTTTATCTGCTTGTGATTCATAGGTGTGTGTGAACTTTTTGCTGCATAGGAAGATCACCCCAAAGTGATGGAGATGAGAGAAGTCTTCTGACACCTGCTAATCTTTTCATTTCTTACTAAGGCATTTACAACAACAAACTTAAAAGATGTCCCTTTGGCTGTAGCAACTCTTGTAAAAGAGGTTTTGCAGCTGGCTGCAACCATAGGGTATAGGTTCTGAAATGTCTAAGTTGCGTGTTGTAAAGGAATATAAAATTGCTGTAGGCATACGAACTCTTTGTTCCAGAACTTGGTGTTTCCAGGGCACACACTTATGCTCCCTCTGCAGGCTTCCTCTTGTCAGACAAATAAATCATAGCGACACGGTCTCAGTGAGAGATGTGAAGCCCACCCCCAACCCACTGTTATGGATGAAGGCCAGAAAGAAAATCGGAATGTATACCCCTAGATGAGTCCTGTCGCCACTGCCATCAGCAGAAAATAACAACTCAATCTTGTGAAATGGCCAACAGTGCCAGTGCTGGGAGAATGTTAGATGTGTTAGGTAAATACTAAATCCTCAGAGGCTTAAACTGAAACACTTGTGTTCTGAACTCTCACAGTAATTTTAACTGGATTTTTATGTTTAGATAGCCCATTTAGTTCTAAGTCATAAGTTGATTGACAAGTCTTTTTCTGAATATCCTCTTAAGAAAATTCTCCACATTCTGTGAGATGGAACACTGATTTCGTAATTCTAGAAATCATGGACTGAAGCTGTATTATCGTTGCCGCCTTCAGTATTTTCAGAGTATTGTATTCACTGTTTCTCTTCCACTTACAATCCCATTTACTATTCTGTTGCAAAAGTTCTTTAAGGCTGGATAGATGGGCTGAGGCCAATTGTATGAGGTTTAACAAGGCTAAGTGCCAGGTCTTGCCCTTGGGTCACAATAACCCCAGGCAGTGCTACAGGCTTGGGGAAGAGTGGCTGGAAAGCTGCCAAGCAACAAAAGATCTAGGGGTACTGGTTGACAGCTTGCTGAACATGAGCCAGCAGCGTGCCCAAGAAGTGGCCAAGAAGGCCAACAGTATCCTGGCCCGCTGTCTACAACTACCTGGAAGGAGGTTGTAGTGAGATGTGTCTGGGTCTCTTTTCCCAAGTAACTAGTGATGAGAGGAAATGGGCTCAAGTTGCACCAGGAGAGGTTTAGACTGGATATTAGGAAAAATTTCTTTACTGAAACAATGATGAAGTATTGGAACAGGCTGCCCAGGGAAGTAGTGGAGTCATCACCCCTGGAGATATTCACAAAATGTGTAGAGGTGGCACCCTGGGACATGGTTCAGTGGTTGTGCTAGTGTTGGGTTGATGGTTGGACTTGGTGATCTTAGTGGTCTTTTCCAAACTTAATGATTCTGTGATTATATTCTATGATTATATTGTGAGGTTTCTCTTTCTTAATCTCTACTAATCACTCTCCCTAATACTGAAGTTTCTTAGGTATATCTGTTTATAGAATCCTGAAAGCTATTTTTCACAACTGACAAATAGTATTTAAATATTGCCCCATAACTCTAATTCTCTTTACTTTCTGCCTTGAAAATATTTAGAAAACATCAATCACTTCAAGGTCTAATAACATATTCAGCATGCAGTCCTTTCAGGAATGCTTTTTAGAATGAAGGTCATTAAGATTATTGCTCCCTTTTGACCTAAGTTATTTAAGTCTAGACACTTGCTGTAGAATTATAGATCAAACCTCATCATAATAGCACATAATTTGCTTTTCCAAACCCCAATATAACAAAAAGTAATAAAAGGATTTGGCAGGTTAAAGAACGAGTTTAATGAATAGAGTCTCTCTGTTTTTGTAACGGAAGGCTCATTGAGATGACGCATGACACACAGTTGAAAAGTAGCAATTCCTAGGCAAAATTTTAAGTAAATTTAAGAGATCTTTTTTGTTCCCTTGTAAAGGTATGGCACAAATAAACAAAAAAAAAAACAAAACAGCTTCAAGGCATAGAGTTTGATACCGGTAATCTTCAATGAAGATCACTTGCCCCTCTATCTAACAGAATTCAAATGTCTACCTTCTAGGAAATTCTATGGAATTAATTTATATAGTATCTCTTCTGTAAATGAAGATGTCATAAATATAACAGATATTGAAATTAAGTAGAATGTTTTATTACTAAGAAGTCAAATAGCAGCTGGATATTAGTTATTTTGAAGTTTATTTAAAATATCTAAGATCAAGGAAAAATTTTCCATATGCAGATTTTGACATGAAGAGTTGCTTGAAAAATAGAATATACTCCTTAATGCTAATTTTCAGATTAATGTTGCTACTTTAAAATTTGAAGTTCTTGCAAATACTTATGTTGAAGGTGTGAATTTCAGACACTTCTGAGACACCATTCTGGTGCAATACCTTTAAAGGCAATTTCTAACCCAACACATCCTATGATTCTATGAATACTCCTTCAGCTGTTCACCCAGCATAGCTCTCTAGAGCCTGTGCTGATTTCTGCAGTGTCTAGCCAGATGGGCTTTTTGCAGCAAAGATGCATATGACACACCTGTATAGGAAATGTCAGTAATGAAGCTTGCCTGGGGGATGAGGGTGCTCCAGTCATGATCTTTGCAATCCCTTGATGCTGAGTTCTAATTAATGTACTAAGTACCTGCTGACTGACCTAAACCTTTGGTAGCATAACAAGAAAAATGTCTTTTGCCATGACCAAAATCAGTGTTCAAAGTTTTGTACTAATGCATAAAGCTCTTCATCCATCCTCTAGCACTTGACTTAAAGAATCTTGTTGCACAGTTCTGTGCAAATTTTGAGACCTGATTTGATTCTGTTTACTTATTCTTAAATATATATGATAAAAATTCAGATAGCCAGACCAAGAGCATTTTTAATTTTCAGTTACTGTTCTATTGAATCGATAAACCAAATATATAAATATGTATGTAAAGCAGTTCACTAACACACGGAATTTAATTAAATATATTGATGGTCATAACCTCTTGGCCAGAGTCAGCTTTTAATCTGTAAATAGCCTTACTTCTGCAAATTGACCTGCATTACTATGTTTTCTTCATCAAGACAAAAATTAAAGGATTAACAGTAGCTGATTCTTAAATTATCTTTAGAGACCTGTTTCTCATTTCCAGAACATATACACTGTATCAGTACCCCAGAGCACTATATGTGAATAGAGAAATACCCATCTGTCTCTCCTATCAAGACCATCACCATCTTTTTCCTTTTTTTTAATGGCTTTTAGTAATAGTAATAGCTTTTTTTTTTTACATTTGAAATAAAATCCCCAAATCAAATTAAACAGTGCATTATTAGGTAGCAGCAACTAGGCAGTTCTATGTAATATGATAACATTTCACCATGAAACAACTGTGTTGTTTCTGTAAAGTTTAACTATATGTACGTTTTCTTTCACACAGAGAAGTATTGGTCTTATATTTCTTTGATGAGATCATACTCAGTGTGTGTGGATGAGAAAGATAAAAACGAAAAGAGAAAGCAGACAATGTTGAAAAGGTATGATTCAGCAAATTACATGCCAAACACCAAGCATGCTGATGAATATGAAAGCAGAAATGCTGAAGAACTCTTACATTATTAGTTCATGCTATATAGCGATTGTGTTGCATTATATAAGATTTTAAATTACGTTTGTAATTATTAGTTATATAAGAATGTATTAAAGTAATTACTGTGTAATTTATACAAGCTACATTTGAATTTCATTGTTTGTAGTCAGCTGCTGCAATAAAATAGAAAGAAGGATAAGATTATTAGTGGATAGGATAAAGCAGAATGTAGCTAGGTAAGGTAAAGAAAAATTAGACCAGTTAAAAACTCCAAAACTGTTCCCTGCTCAAACTAAAACCAGAGACACAACTCAATACACTTGAACTGTGTCATAGTAAATGGAAAGAGAAATTTAACGAATGAGCACCTTCAGCTGCAAATGCTTCTACCTGGAAGTTACTTCAAAAAGATGATGCATGCAGCCCTTGCCAGCTGTCCTAATGAGGAGTAGAAGGAGAGAATTTCTTAGATCACCAGAAGCTAAAATAACCCTGTAAGTTGAGATCACCACATTGACTTATTTTATCTGAAGAGAAATGCAGAACTAGTGTAATACAATGAAATAAAATTATTACAACTGTGTCATTAAGAAACAAAATACAAGAGATTAAAATTGATTTTGATATTGATGGTAAGTCCCAGTTTTGCGTGAAAGATGCATAAAGATGCATCTATGTACTACAGTAAAATAAGGAAAATACATCTCTATCTTCATGGATGACACATATTGTTTTAACAAGTGACATTCAGCATAGTTTATATGTGAGCTGGATTTTCTCCTCTACTGCCCCTTTACTTCTGACTGCGAGAGTGAATTTTCTATATGATGATCTAAAGCTTACCTAATACAATATCCTAAGTCTTAGCTAATTCATAGTTATTGACAGTTACTCAAAATGTTTTGACTTATCTTATGAATTCCAGAGTTTTGAAAACAAGAATTAAATAAAGACACTGCAAATTTCTGCAAACAACAATAATCAGAAGTAGTTTTGCAACGACCTTGACAAACATTTGTTGGAGTATCCCATTATGGATACAGAATTATGTTTAAATGTTTCCCAACCTGATCCTCTTCTATCAAGGACCTCAGATTTCTTACCAGGTGTCTTGGTTTAGAAGACAGGGGAAAA
>NW_009730518.1:0-7743 GCF_000703405.1 Apaloderma vittatum
AAAATCCGGCTGAGCCAACCCAATACAGAAAAGTAACCTAGTACTATGACAATAACACATTACTGAATTTCATTTGTTTCTAAAATATGTTTCTGTTAGTTATATTCTCTACAGGTACCTCCCTCTGTTCAGCAACTTCAGCTGTGACAATACTGTTATTGATTTAGTTTAAATGTTACTTGGTTACTTGATTTATTCTTTTTTTAAGTATTAAATGTGTATGTGGAACTTCTGGAGTGCTTTCCAAGCCCTTAACACCTGTGTACACTGTGTAAGTGTAACAAATAAGTGCCTTATATTTTCTAGCTGGTGGAACTTTGGGAAAAAGATTTTGCATAGAGCAAAAAAAGTAGAGTGCCTAAAAATCCCTATTCCTGTTTTCAGTTTTATAGACTATGTAGTCTTTATGTAGTACCTTAAACATCAGGGTCTTAGTGGGATGAATCAATCCTCAATAAATGCATGCTGTTGAATAGCTAGTGAAGTCAAGTAAAGGAAACTTAACCTTTATTTCCTTTGCTTTCTTTAACAGTTGTTACTCAACCAAGCCCATCAGTTCCTCAGCCTAGTGCTTCACAGAGTGAAGAGAGAGCTGCTGAACTGCCCAAACCAAAGAAGAACAGATGTTTTGTGTGCAGAAAGAAGGTTGGCCTTACAGGTATGAGAACACTTTGTCAATTTTAAACAGATCTGTATGATTACTTGCCTCTTTCTAGATTACACTTGATGTAATATCTCTATTATTAAACTTACTTGCTTCTTCAGTATCCCAATGACTTAGTGTATCTGTTCATTTCTCTTACTCTGTATGTCAGAGTAGACAAACATACCCTCTTTGTAGTGACTAAGCCCTTTATTTACAACTTAATTAAATATGAGGCTCCTAAGTGATGTTTCTCCTTTTTCTGTGTACAGGGTTTGACTGCCGATGTGGAAACTTGTTTTGTGGACTTCACCGATACTCTGACGAGCATAACTGCCCTTATGATTACAAAGCAGAAGCTGCAGCAAGAATCAGGAAAGAAAATCCAGTTGTGGTGGCTGAAAAAATCCATAGAATATAAATTAGCCTGCTTGTGCAAAGACTGACTCACTTTTTGTTTCATTTTCTAATATATCCTAGGAAAACACAAAAGAGCAGATGCATGGCCATTTTTCTTTGTTCTCCAGAGTTTTACTTTTAGTCTTGTCTGTTTTAATGATACTTGAGAGCATTTGGGTGTTTGTTACAGGCAGAATTGGATAGATACAGCCCTTGAAAATATATATGCCCTCCCCATAATATAACTGGATGATCAGAAACATGCACAGGAACACATGCAGAGAGGAGAGATTGTCTAGTTATAAACGTGTGCCAAACAGATGTATGCTATCAGCACATTTGCAGCAGATCTGCCTTTTGAGATGTGTTTGAGGTATGTAGTCTGTGGCTAGTGTTATGTGCCTGCTTTGGAGGAAGGATACATGCAGGAGGTTGGCAGTCTACTTCTATTGTGTAGTCTCATTCTAATTTTGGTTTTCACACTCCATTGTTTTCCAACAGGATGTAAGCTATGTAGAGCAGTCCACCATCCCAGTAATATGAATGTTGGTGCCACATTTAAGAATTTAAGGCTTACCAGTTGCACGGAGAAAAATGGGGAAAAAATTGGATACATACAAGACCACTGTTCTGGGAAAGATTACGTTAACTTTAGAATCATGAAAATAGGTTCGCAAAGGAAGTGTCCTGCTAGGAGCTTATGAACTGGCCTGCAACAGAGCTGTCTACTTTTCCTTGCATAGCTAAAAGTGTTTGAAGCACCGTAGTGCAAGATTGGTTTACCAAAAATAGTTAACATATGTTTTCAGACATAGGACAGCAGCTCCATCAAACAACACGTATCTGATGGAGTAGTTTACTGAAGTATTAGGGCAGTTTATTATTCATATACTACTTCTGTGTGTTCTAAGTTAAAAAGAATACTAGGAGTTGTTTTTTTTTTTTTTCCCCCTAGTTTTAAATGTAACAGTTGCACTGTTCTGCATGGAAACCATACCCAACATGGCTGCTGTAGACTTAAGTGGTAGCTGGAACCGCTGTTGGAGGGCTGCTTTATAATTTTTAATTGTATTTGGGTGTAGGACTGTAGTGTTCTTGGGTGTATTGCATGGGCTGCATTATCTACAGCATTGTACAACTAACAACTCTAGAAAAGGCAGTATACTTTACTGATGCTTGTCTGGTAATATCACTTCTGTGTTATAATGGAAGGGGGTTTTGTGATGTATGAAACTTGTGGGTTTTTTATATAAAGAAGTACAGTTTAGACTAGTGTTGTGGTAATGCCTGTTCTCATCTGTAAATAGTTATGTATGTACACAAGGCACTATTCCTGAAATTCTTATTTTTTCCTTTTTTTTCCCCAATGTTCAGCCCTAGTTTTAGCTTCAATATTAAAAGCATCAGGTTTTTGTTTCTCACTTTGTTCTTCTGAGTTTATAGATGAGGAAACATGTACAGATAGTTCATATTTATGTATTGCACATAATCATGCTACCCAGCATCTATGCTATATTGTATTATGTAAATAATAAAAATCATGTACAGAAGGAAATACTTCCTTTGGTGATACTTCATTGGTTTTGATTATTGCTGTAATCAGGCAGCCTTCCAGAGGCTGAGGTACAAAGTTAATGCTAAGTTTGTATAGATGTCATCTCGATGCTTAAGCATGCCTATGTCCAGCTGGAATACAGGTAACTGCTGGATGGCACAACAAAAATGCCAGCAAAACGCAATGTGCTTAGAAGGAGCAAAGGAAAATCAATGGCTTTTTCTTTTGTCTACGAAAGTGGGTCTATTACAAGAACCAGTACACTGATTACGCCATTCTGTCCACATCTTCATTAGCAGACCCAAGCACAATTATCAGGGTCAGCATCCAAATACAGATGTTAAATATGCCAGATTTATCCTTCAAAGTGAGAAGAACTGAGCACACAGCATATGTCACCCTGAAGGAAGATATCTTCACTGCTGGATAATGCATAAAAATTGCTGTCCTGGATTTGGCTAGGATGGGGTTAATCTTTCACTAGGATCTGGGAGGGGGCACAGCCGGGATAGCATAACCGAAATAGCCACTAGCCATGGGGATATTGGATACCATTATGACGTAATGCGCCGGATGTGTATATGAGTGAGCTGAGTAAGGAAACTAGTGAATCCGACCCACAGACTACTTCATTTTCCAGTATGAATTTTATGACTTAGTCATGGAACTACTTTAAAGAACCAAAATTAACTTTTATTTTTTTAACTTTTGTCTTAATGTGAAATTAGCTACTACACTGCAGCACAATTATTACTAATTTTTTTGCTTTTTTACTTTTGAACCTGAGAATGCTCTGTAGCTAGATATTTGAGGAGAATGTCTGGTTTTGATATTGTTGTGGCTAGAGTGTTTCAGGACAGGTACTTGTACTAATACCGGTAATTTATGATGGCCTCAATCTCACTGCTTTTTCATCTGAACAAAGGCTGTACTTGTTGAAATAATTCACAGATGTACTGAGATCAAAGTATGGAATGAAGAACTCATTGTCCTATAAAATCATTAATGTGTCATATGTAAATTGCCCGCAAGTGGGATATGAGCCTTCACTGAAAGCCTCCTGAGCTTTGCTTTTAATAATTATTATAGTGTCTGTAATCATTCAGGAGTCCTAACTGTTCAAACTCACTAAACATTTGAAGGGAAGGTTATTTAAAAAGGCAAGGTATTGACAAAGCAGCAGAGGGTTAGGTTTTAAACATAGGTGCTAACGCTGAACATTTTCTTTGACAAAGAGTGAGAATGTAGGGGCAGAGTCTTTTAGATCCCACTCTCTCCTGCCCAACTTTGTGACTGGTATACATCTGTGAAATAAAAGGGCAGTCACAGTTGGTTTTAATATAGTGGTATTAAAATGATTTGAGGAAGAGTCCATCTTTTGTACCATCTAAGCAGAAGCCATTCATAAAGCTGCTGTCATATGCTCTTACAGTTTAAAGTGACAACAGCCACAAATAGCACATCCATCTTCCAAGAAATAAATATGATCACTTCACATGACACTGATCCTCATTTAACATTTGGCTGTTAGATTGAGATGTTTCTTGTACATAAACACACTGTTCTGGGGAGAGTCTTGCTCTGTCCTAAACAAGTTTACCAGATGATGGGGACTTTTTTTAGTTAGGAAACAGAGAGGAGCATGCAAACAAATGAGTAAATGAAAGCTGCTGGGTGGCTGGAAATTTTGCTAATCGTCAATCTGTGAAATACTTGCCTAGCTAGCGTTCAGCTGTGTGCTACTATTTTCCACAGGACTCTGTGCAAACTTCTGACAGCTGTTACTGTTAAACCTGAAATTTGGAATATAATGATGAGCTTCCTGTGGTGTTTCCAACCTGTTGCTGTAAGGCCAATGAGCTGTCAGATGGTTTGGTAGGTGTGTGGTTCATAAAGATGCTGTGGGGTCTAGAGGCCCTCACTATCTCCTGGTGCCTAGCTCTTTGCAAATGTGCTTCTGATAATCGATTATCCTGCCATGTGTTTTGGAAGGTCACTATTCACAAGTTTTAGACATTAGCTTCTATTTGTCTCTTCGTCTTGGTCTCATGTCTACAATGAGTCAAAATGCGTGTGAATTTCTCGGCATTACTAAGCAGCTCTACAGTGTCACCTGACGCATGAAGGAGGAAATGCACCGCAAATGAGGAAATTCGTTTGTTTCAAATATCCAGATGTGTTAAGTGGTAACGATTCAGAAGGCAAATGAACTTCGGTCTCTGTGTAGATGTGTGATTTTTATGTTTGTTTTATTAGTTTCTCAGCCAGCCAAACACCAAAAAATGCATTTTCTCACAAATTACCTGTTACTGACTCCATTGACGTTTTTCATAATTAAACTTAGAACACTCGAGAAATTTGATCGACCATGCTCTTGATTCAGGACACACAAAGAGCTCTGGCAGTACACTTGAAAGTAGCTGGATGTCATTGGAATTAATAAATTACAAACCCAAACAGTTAACTGCAGGGAACTGTTGGAAAGCCTGAGCTGGAAAAAATAGTGAGAGTGGCTACCTGTGGAGATGTTAAAACATAGTCTAGAAGTAAAATTCTCTCTATAAGTGCAGTAAAAATTAATTAACATCACTGTAAAGTCAATATCTAACAGAAGAGAGATTTAAATGCCATTTCACAGCCCTGAGTTACCCCTTAATCTCCTGTAAACACTTGAGCATTCAGAATGTGCTTCAGTCTCTAAACAGCGCATTGTAGCAATAATTTAGTGATGGGCAAAGAAGAAACAGGGTTGGGGGGTTTTTACTAGGCCAAAGAAAATACAGACTGTTTCTGCTTGAAAGGACACAGCAGCACAACAGAACAAGGGACCAGATTTCTGACTTGTTTAAAGAAATGAATTCAGTGCAAGAAGCCAGTCTTGGCATGTGAGATGCAGAATAGCAGAGTAGCAGCAGCCTGTGATTTAAAAAGAGGTGTACTGAGATAAATACAAGAATCAACACCTACACTGTGACTTGACTGTTTAGATACAAATCCGTACCATTTAAAAAAAAAAAAGTTTGGTTTTGAAATGACTCACCTTTCATACTGGGTGGTAAGATGTAGATGGCATTTTTTTAATGCCAGTTTGTTTTTCTCTCCTGTAAGCTCATGGCCAGTATTGTAGCAATGTTGAAAGCTGGGTTTCTCATGTGATTGTTACTTCGGCTTAAGCCCTCCAAGTAAGATACCTGTATCTTTACTGAATCTCTTTATAGTCCTAGCTTTTTTCTCCGTGTTTCTACAACCAGCTCACAGCATTTATTCCCAAGCAGCAATAAGCCTTGTTATCAGAAACAGGATATTTCATCTTTGCATCTTTGTACAAGCACACATTTAGGACTATGTTATGTAATTAGTCATGACCCAAGGCAGTTAAGTCTCACACTTAACTGACCCTGTGGGTACCTGGGCAGGTGAAGTGCTTACTTCTGCAGGAGTTTCACAGTGAGGTTACCTGTGGCCAGTGCCAAGCAAAGGCATTTCCAGAGTGCCTCCCCTCCTTCTAAGTTCCTATACGGATGCCTCTAGCACTACATGACAACCATTGTGGCATGATGCTATTTTTGGTTCCATATTGTGGCAGGTCACAGCATTTCTCAGTTATATTACTGTGACTGTGAAGCAAGTTCTTACTTTGATTTCTTTGTTCTTTTAATTGGTGTGCATTTACTTTCTAAAAAAAATGAGGGTTGTGTGTGCATGTGGGAAATTTGTATATAAAATATAAAGTGCCTTTATCTCTTTCATTTTTCTTTCAGTTAACATTCTGTGTCTCAAAGGACTCAACTGAACACAAGCCTGATGTTTGCAGTGTCATGTAGTAGTTATACAGTGACCATCTCTGTATAAGACCAGTCCAAGTATCAGGATAGCATGACCTTCCCTAATGTTAGACGAGAGCTATGTTTGATAAATGAACAACCAAGGCTATGTTGCTCATGAAAAAAGTTTAAATCCAAGGAGAGTTAGAGTCACTGACTGCATCATAACCAAATGTACTTACTTAATTGGACTCAAGACACCTTAGCTGCCCAAGAGTTCCCTTGTTAAGCTACTTTAAAACATGTCTGTATCTGAAGTGGTTTTACTCTCCTCCATACCCACAGCTAGCAAGCTTCGCTATGATCTAGTTTGCTCTTAGGGAAAAATCAACAGGTTTAAAATTATTTTTTCAAGGAGTATGTTAGGTTTTTGAGATTGTTCTGATAGGGCTGTGAGTACTGTTGATGGTAAGTCACTTTTAACCTGCTCTTCATGGTTCCTGTGTTTCCAGGTTCTTTCTATAGCTCCTTCTGGTGGTACAGTAATGAAATCAATATAAATGGAGGAAACATGATCTAAAGGATAAACTGAAGCCACAATTCTGTATGGGACTCTGCTTCCAGCAGAACTTTTCTTTCAACTTCATTTTATCTTTCATTTATCAGCAGTTCTGGCTGACTGGAGAGGTCCAAGATGACTGGAAGACAGCAAATATAACACGCATCTATAAGAAAGGAAAGAAGGATGATCCAGGAAATTACAGGCCTGTCAGTTTAACTTAAATCCCAAGGAAGCTGATAGAGCAGATCATCCTGAGTTCCATTATGCAGCACATGCAGGACAACCAGGTGATCAGGCCCAGTCAGCATGGGTTTGTGAAGGGCAGGTCCTGTTTAACAAACCTGATCTCCTTCTATGATAGGTGCTCTGCTTCCTTGATGAAGGAAAGGCTGTGGATGTCATTTATCTTGACTTTAGTAAAGCGTTCGACACAGTTGCCCACAGTATTCTCCTACAAAACTTGACTGCTCTTGGCTTGGACAGAGAGTTTTGTGGAACCTCCTATGCTCCAGCTTTTACACTGAGAAGAGCCTGGCTCCGTCCTCCTGACACTCACCCTTGACGTATTTATAAACATTAATGAGGTCACCCCTCAGCCTCCTCTTCTCCAAACTAAAGAGACCCAGCTCCTTCAGCCTTTCCTCATAAGGGAGATGTTCCACTCCCTTCATCATCTTTGTGGCTCTGTGCTGGACTCTCTCAAGCAGTTCCCTTTCCTTCTTGAGCTGAGGTTCCCGGAACTGAACACAATATTCCAAATGTGGCCTCACCAGGGCAGAGTAGAGGGGAAGAAGGACCTCTCTCCACCTACTAGCAACTC